>NW_023494801.1:36042622-36127622 GCF_904425465.1 Colossoma macropomum
ATGCCAAGAAACGTAGTTCCTTTAGAACCATGGACGCTGAATGAGGAGAACATTTGGTCACCCATCACTGCACTGCAGTCATTTCATGCGTTTTTGAACTTTTTGTCATGAAACAATGAACATATGATAACAGCACTGTTTAATGTAAAAGTCTTTGCTTCATAAGTACTTTTTGGTCACCAAATCACCACCACGAGTTATTTAGCACCAGAAATGGTCATTTGGGACTCACTGTTTGGCTGTAGAGGCTAGAATTTCTAAACCTTCATAGCTAGAACACTATTTAGGGAGTACAGAGCTGTTTGGGATTCAGCCTGGGTTTGACGCGACTCCTGACTGAAACATGACATCTGAAGTGTGTAAAACATTCAGGTGACATTTTTAGACTTTTATACTGCAGTTTTACAGTTAATCAAACCGTAAGTGCTTTAATTCAAGCCTGTGATATTAATGATGGAGCTGTTTAGGCTGTTGGCTCTTTTAGCCTGTTGTCCAACTGACCAGCCTGGTTCTAGATAAGAACATAAGTTGTCAGCCCCTCAGTTTAAACAGAACCGGGTTCTTTCTTTATCAGTACACTCCATGAGATCAGCATGAGAGTCAAAGATTATTCATTAACAGCACAAGGGTTTTTCGTGACGTGGCGCAGTGATACAGAGCTCAGCTGCTGTGAGGCGGTCATAGGAGTGTGTATATTACAAACAGCTTTGAACGGGGCTCAGCCAATCAGATTTTAGGACCGGAAGTGTCCATTTTATTAAGAACTCTACGGAGCCCTGCTGTTGACATCCCATATAAATAAAATTAATAAGTGGCCACGTCTTATTAACACATGGAAACAAAATCCTAATGCGTGGCCATGACTTACCAAGGCTAGGGATGAGATAAATCATGGGAATGAGATCATGCCTTACTAAGTCATGGCCATGACTTAATTATCTTGTTCCCATGCCTTACTAAGTTGTGGCCACTCATTATTTTTATTTAGACAGGCTGCCACCAGCAGGGCTCTGTCAAATTCAGCAACTGCCCACTGACTTCTATTGTAAGTGAATATAATGGATATAGATTCCAATCTGCGATATATCGTCACATATTTCATACGTTTATCCACAACATTCAGCAACTACAAACTGTCTTCTGTTATACATGTAAATATAGAAGAGCTGCAGATTTACATTTGTGTTATACAGTCACGTATTTCAAATGTTCACTAACAGAGTTCATCAACTACCCATTGACTTCCATTGAGTGAGCGCAGAGTCGGGGTTTTCTGCTCTCGTCTCAGTTCAGGGAACCGTGTTGAACTCACTGTCTGTGTTGGTCGAGATGCAGTGCAGATGCAGCAGATCAGCATATAAAAATATCAGGAATTTTACATTTGATATGAAACGTCTGAGCGCTCTCAAGAATTTAATAATTCAGACAGTGAGAGCTTCAGTAATTCAGCCTGATTTAATTCTCTGTGTCTGCTTTCGCTGCTGGCGCCGTGTGTCCAGTCTGAAACTGGACTGGATCTCCACTGTCTGACCGCTGAGCTCACAGTTACACCACTTCAGTCTATGTGTATAAAAGTGCCCTCTAATAAACCCTGATGACATGGTTTCTGTGTGATTCTCTGTTATTTACAGACCAAATCAGAGTGTTTGTAAACATTTTAAGTAGCTCATTTTTAAAGGGAAAGTCCACCATTTTGCTTCAAAATTCCTCCATAACGCAGTGTGTGAGATGTAATCAGAGTGATTCAGAGTGGTTTGGAGTGAAATGGTTCAGATGTCTTTACAGTGGTGGTGATAGGAACCAGGGGTCGCCATGACTACAACACACATATAGACATTTTATTTACTATCCAGAACCACCAGTGAACCTACACGAGTCTTCTGAGTTTATATGGAATGTTGATGATGGAAAATAGTGGAAAATCTGAAATAATAAGTTTTCTCTGGGGACTATTTTGCCTCACAGTGCCCTGCATGTATCCCTCCACCATGAATGGAGTTTAAGTTCTCTAAACTATCATAAAACAGTGTCTCAGTCATCAGGCAGTGAATTCATAACCATTTCATGTAGGAACTTTCTGCAAGGGAGCTTTTAGAGGTGGATGTCTGGTTCCTATCACCACCACTGTGAACAGCTCTGACTCTGCAAGATTATCTAGAACGGAGCGTTTCACACCAACCCACCCTGAACAACCACTTAATTATGCAGGAATTTAAGCAGCATTACGAACAGAACAGATGGAACCAAAACAGCGGTGCTGATTACCTCTCGCTGTGTTTGAGGCTGTAGTGTCGAATGTACCCAGTTTATAGTTCTTGTTTCTGTTCTCCAGCTGTGAAAAACCAGCACAGCTGCTGTAACGGCATTAAAGCCAGTGTGGGAGAGTTAATGTCCTCATTCAGCCTCACAGCCCCAGAGCTCAAACTACCGAAGTAACCTCAGATGCTAAACGTGTTTCAGCTGATGGACTCTGTTTGGGGTAGTGGTCAGCGGTGGACTGGGTGGGGGTACTAACTTGTTTTTTCCACTGTCGCTGTAGCTGTTCGACCTGCAGGCTGAGCAGCTTTACTACAGGAGTTCATTCAGACAGTCAGAGTTACTGACGCCCGACTGGACACCAGGAATGACCACCACACACCCGCACAGACTCGCCCACCCTGCTCACATCTCTCTCTCTCTGTTTTGTTTCTCTCTCTTCTTCACGCATTCTCTCTCTAGCTAACTCTCTCTTTTCTTTCTCATTCTCTCTCACTCTCTCTTTGTTTTTCCCTCTCTCTCTTTAACTCTGTCTCATTTTTTCCCTTTTCTGTCTCTTTCTCATCCACCCCTTTCTTTTCTGCCTCTACCCTTCTCTTCTAATTCTCTCTCTTCTCTGTCTCTCCCTAGCTAATTTTCTCACTTTTTCTCTCTGTCTCTCTAGCTCACTCTCTTTCTCTGTCTCCCTGTCTCTAGCTCAATCTCTCGCTTTTTCATTATCTCTCTAGCTCACTCTCTCTTCTCTCTCTAGCCCACTCTCTTGCTTTCTCTCTCTCTCTAGCTCTCACTCTCTCTTTCTCACTCACTGTCTCTCTCTAGCTCTCTCTCTCTCTCTTCTGTCTTTAGGTCACTCTCTCTTTCTCCTCTCTCTGTCTCTCTCTAGCTCACTCTCTTGCTTTCTCTCTCTCTCTAGCTCTCACTCTCTCTTTCTCACTCACTGTCTCTCTCTAGCTCTCTCTCTCTCTCTCTCTCTCTCTTCTCTCTTTAGGTCACTCTCTCTTTCTCCTCTCTCTGTCTCTCTCTAGCTCACTCTTGTTTTCTCTCCTCTGTCTCTAGCTCACTTTCTCTCTTCTGTCTCTCTGTAGCTCACTATCTGTCTAGCTCACTCGTTCTCCTCTCACATCCTCTCTTTCTTTTTCTCGCATTTTCTCTCCTCTTTCTCATTCTCTTTCTTTCTCTTTTTGTTTTTCCCCTCTCTGTCTCTGTCTCTTATTGGTCCCACCTTTCTTTTCTGCTTATCTATCTATATTTCTGTACTCATTCTCTCTCTTTCCATCTCACTCTTTTCTCTCTCATTCTATCTTTTTCCATCTCATCGCTCATTCTCTCACTCTGCCTCTCTCTGTTCCATTATTCTCATTCTCTCTCTCTCACCCCCTCACTCGTTTCCCTGCTGTTTTATCTTTCATATTCTTACTTCTCTCTCTCTCTCTTTCTGTTCTGTATAATGCATTAAGGTCTCTCTCTCTCTCTCCAGTGTCAGTGTTAAATCCCTCCACTAGCTGATAACATGATGTGTGTGTGTGTGTGTGTGTGTGTGTGTGTGTGTGTGTGTGTGTGTGTGTGTGTGTGTGTTCACGCTCCACTGCGTGTGTTATCTTTATGAGTCAGTCACGCTCAGTGCTGTTCTTGCTTTGAACCCCCCCCAGCAATATGGTTGCTAAGGCCCGAGTTCTTTACATTTAATATTATTACAAGACCTGATATGGAATCCGAGTTTAATGTAAAACTGCACAGATTCAATAACGCACAACGAAAACATCCAATCACACACTCACAAGTCTGAACACACCATCAGCACCACAGAAGGATACACTACTCAGGCTAATCTCTAGAGCCGTCACCATTACTCGATTAAAACTGATTACTCAATTAAAAAAAAACTGATTAACGTTTACATTAGCAGTCAGGTAGCAGATAATCTACATACATGCTGATTCTTCAGAAGGGGGCATTATTAAGACCACCAGTGCACTTCAGATGATCAAAGAACTCCTGCTGTACACACTGTTCTAATTATGTGCAGAGCACCAATCACAGTCAGGGGGAGGTCTCAGGACAAACGATGCGGCGAGTACGAGTTCGGTTTGGTAAGCAGCACACACACCGCACCATACCAACTCAAACCACTGCACTGTTTATGGCCAAAAAAATGAAAATGAAATAGAGGAAACCCACACCAGCAGGATCCACTAACGCACATATGTAGCTATATGTACGTGAAGAATGCATGTGCACTTCACTGTAAGCAGGCTGGCGTAATATGACTACCGCTTTACATTTGTTTTGTATTGTTTGTGTGTATGTTGTGATGTTTCCCTGCTGGCTGAGGAGTTTGCCATCATATCCACAGAGATAGTAGCAGAGAGTGATTTTCCACCTGTGGTTCAGAGGCTTCAAAGGCTGGCTGTTTGGGTGACACTACATCACAGCTATGATGCAGCCTGGACCGGCTGCTTGAGTGACCCTGTATCACGGCTACGAGGCTCTCTAGGCTGAGGACCTGCTCAGTGTGACATCGCAGCCTGGACCGGCTGCTTGGTTAATGCTGCAGTGCAGCTGTGGGGCTGCCTGGACCGGTAGTGGTTAGCTGCATGAGCAGTGCTACGCTGCCTTAGTCACGCTACATCGCAGCTACGTTGCTGCCTGGGCTGGCGGTGTTCGGCTGCAGGAATATGCCACCCCTTCGTCGCTAAGGACATTTTCGGCCTTCTAGGCTTCCCAGTCCGACCTCCTGTGTTAGCACAGTTTGAAGAGTCAGAGAATTGATTACGATTTATTATGGATTTCTTTCCAGCTGACACTTCCTAATGACACCTGCCTAATCCTAACCAGTCCTTATGAGTCAAATAAGGCCTAACATACATACATACATACACCATCTAAACCACTTATCCTTCTGGGTCGCGGTGGGGTAATAAGGCCTAACAGTTTAATTAAATTAATTCTGAGACTTTACAACTGGGGTTCCAAATGTTTGCACTGCCTTTGCTCTTGCCAAATATAAAGTAACTGAGCATTAACATTTACAGACAATGCTGTTAATGTTTTACTTCACTTAATCAACAAAATATGTCACTTGCTTGGGGTGCCTAGACTTTTGCACACTACAGCAGAGATACAGCAGGCTCACACGCACGCACGCCTGGCTGCACTTGACCTGAATACAACCCCCCACCTCCTGAGAAGCCGTCTGCACTGTCTGGAAAACACTATTCATTATTTACACTCAGACCACACACACAGTGTTCATTCATACACACATATTTTTATTATTATAGTTTTTTACATCAGTGGTCCCCACCCCAGGCCCTGGAGGACCCCCTGCTCTGCACATGTTTGTGTTTTCCTGCCCAAACACACCGATTTCAACTCAGGAAGGGCCTGTTAATGAGCTGATTAGTTGGATCAGGTGTGTTGGGAGCAGAACAAACATGCAGGGCAGGACCAGGAACCACTGTTCTACATTACTGTTACTGAACTATACAGAGCATAACACATACACTGTTAGTATTATTACATAATTATACTGTGTCTAACACAAACATATATACTTAAAGGTATGTAGTAAGTCTAAACGCAAGGTTAAAATATTTAGGTTGAATGAATAACTGGCTCTAAATGTAGGTATTGTGATATAAACTGAGTCTGTTCTACAGTTTCTCATTAGGCTGAATGAATAACTGACTCTAAATGTAGGTATTGTGATATAAACTGAGTCAGGAGTGCAGACCTTTGTTTCTAATTAGATCCACTGTCTTTACTAAAGAACACTTGAAGAACCATCTTTAAGTGTGTATGAAACAACACACCTGTGATCCACACCTGTTCTCTGTTTTGAGGCCTATTTGTCTCCTTCTTTACCCAGCAGGCTGTGAGGGAGTTGATCTGACAGTGTGATTTCTCTCTCTTGTGTAGATGAGTGTGAGCAGAGTTTTTGAGAGAGAGGTAAAGTTTCCCTCCCCTCTGGAGTCGGAAGGAGGAACGTGTTGATGTGGGAAGAGCTGCAGAGAGAAAACGTGCGTATCCTAAAGACATTCTCTAGTTAAAGCGCTGCTACTGCAGTGAAATGATGACCACAGTGAAACTATCTTTCCATAAAACAACTTCAGCAGAGGAACGAACATAGCAGCTCACAAAACAAGTTAAAGGGGAACAGAGCAGTTCAGAGCGGTTTGGTGTGAAACGCTCCAATCTAGATAAACTTACCGAGTAAGAACTGTTCACAGTGGTGGTGATAGGAACCAGACGTCCACCTCTAAAAGCTCCCTCACAGAAAGTTCCTACATGAAATGGTTATGAATTCACTGCCTGATGACTGAGACACTGTTTTAGGATAGTTTAGAGAACTTAAACTCCATTCATGGTGGAGGGATACATGCAGGGCGCTGTGAGGCAAAATAGTCCCCAAAGAAAACTTATTATTTCAGATTTTCCACTATTTTCCATCATCAACATTCATATAAACTCAGAAGACTCGTGTAGGTTCACTGGTGGTTCTGGATAGTAAATAAAATGTCTATATTTGTGTTGTAGTAATGGCGACCCCTGGTTCCTATCACCACCACTGTAAAGACATCTGAACCATGTCACACCAAACCAGAGAGTGCCTTCTCAAATCTGTCCAATACTGTTTTCCCAAATCTAATCCCACTCTGAATCCTAGTCCTGATGTTTCCTCCCAAATCTGACATTCTAATCCCAGTCCTAGAGCGTCCTCCCAAATCTAATATACCAAATGCCAGTCTTGGAATGTCTTCCTAAATCTGACACTCCGAATCCCAGTACTACAATGTCTTCCCAAATCTGACATTCTAAATCCCAGTCTTGGAGTGTCTCAAATCTCAAATCTGATATTCCGAATCCCACTACTAATGTCTTCCCACATCTAACACTTCCCAAATCTAGCACTCCGATTCCCAGTTCTAAAGTGCCTTCCCATCCTAAATCCCACTCTGAATCCTAGTCCTGACATTTCTTCCCAAATCTGACACTCCAAATCCCAGTACTAGAGTGTCTTTCCAAATCTAACATTCCAAATCCCAGTCCTAGAATGTCTCAAATCTCAAATCTGATATTCCGAGTCCCACTACTAACGTCTTCCCATATCTAACACTTCAAATCCCTGTTTTAGAGCATCATCCCAAACCTAACACTTAGAATCCCAGTCCTAGAGTGCCAAATTAGACATTCTGAATTCCAGTTTGTGTATTTCCAAACTTAGCACTCCGAATCCCAGTCCTACAGTGTTTTCCCCAAATCTAACACTTCTGAGGGCTGTTTCATATACACTACCTCTGCAGCGTGAGAGACGAGGAAGCCTGACTGCTACAGCTTGCGCACGCTGGTCATTCACACACAGCTTGTGCAGAAACTGCAGCTTTTTAGCAGAAAATATCACATAAAACCAAATCGGATAAGCAGTGAGATCAGTCACTCTAGACGCTGTTCTGCTTCTGAGCCACACTGCCCAGTGGAAACGCTCTAATGCTCCAACACATCATTCCTAAATCTCACTGGGTTGAGATCTGGTGACCCATCTGACACATTTAACCGCCAACTGAGACACAAAGCACTAAAGAAAAAAAGTTTTGGAAAAATGTTTCACCTCTAACCTGCAAAATTTGACTTTTTGTCAAACTATCCCTTTAAAACTCGTTTTACACCTTCACACTGTTCATAACTACCTCCGTTATTCCCATCACTCTCACCTGAGGCCAAGAGAGGCCACTCTTTCCACAGGCTGAGGGAGCGCTGACGGCTCTAAGTGGCCTTCTCCAGTTTTAGCTCACTTCTAAAGGGCAATTAACCTCCTGTCCAAACTTTAACGCTGAATTACAGCTTCTGCTGCCCACTGCATTACAGTGACCGTGAAATATAAATATAATGGGGACGACAGTGCAGTTAGTCCCGCACGGATTCTCTGCTGGCCACGCAATAACCAGAGCTGACGCGGAAAATCGTACCGGATCAACTCCTTCAGCTTTCAGGACCATAAACAAGGAGCTACAGAGCCAAACATAACGGTTCATACCGGAGATGTTCAGGGCATCATTAGCCTTTACTGCAGTGGATCCAAGTCCCAGTCCTCTACTGTTTTCCCAAATCTAACAATACTTAGTCCTAAAGTCCTTTAGCAAATTTATCACACCTTCTCTCCACCCAGGAGGTTTTTCTAAAATCTATTGCTTTTACTCCCAATCCAAGAATGTATTCCCAAATCAAAGTTTCTGGATCTCAAAAATTCCTAATCCTTGTCCTAGAGCATTTTTCCATGTCTGTTTCTCCAACTTCCAGTTCAAGAGCATTTTCTGAATCTTCTACTCACAATAAAGTGTTTTCCCACATCCAAAACTCCAAATCCTAGTCCCAAACGTAACACTCCTCATCACAGTCCTTGACCATTTTCCCAAATCTAACACTCCTAATCCCAATCCAACAGTGTTTTCCCAAAATCTGACTCTTCTTCTCCCAATCATGAAGTGCTTTCTAACTTTCTGTCACTCCTAATCCCAATCCTACAGGGTTTTCCCCAAATCAAATATCCTTAATCCCAGTCTTAGGGCATGCTGCACTGCTCACGCAGGCTCCTCATCACTCACACCGCACAGAGGTAGCAACTGTAACACTGGACCCCCAGTGCTAAAGTGTTCCCCCAAATCTAAAACTCCTACACTGTCCTTTCTTAAAGAGCTTCCCAAAGGTTCCCCCAAATACAACACTCCTAAAATCAATCCTGTTTTTCCAAATCTACACTCCTGATTTAAAGGGGAAAATCACACATCTTTTTAATCTCTGTATGACTGAGTGTTTGAGGTGTAAACAGAGAGATTCAGAGTGGTTTGGTGTGAAATGGTTCAGATGTCTTTACAGTGGTGGTGATAGGAACCAGGGGTCGCCATGACTACAACACAAATATAGACATTTTATTTACTATCCAGAACCACCAGTGAACCTACACGAGTCTTCTGAGTTTATATGGAATGTTGATGATGGAAAATAGTGGAAAATCTGAAATAATCACGTTTTCTTTGGGGACTATTTTGCCTCACAGCGCCCTGCATGTATCCCTCCACCATGAATGGAGTTTAAGTTCTCTAAACTATCATAAAACAGTGTCTCAGTCATCAGGCAGTGAATTCATAACCATTTCATGTAGGAACTTTCTGCAAGGGAGCTTTTAGAGGTGGACGTCTGGTTCCTATCACCACCACTGTGAACAGTTCTGACTCGGTGAGTTTCTCTAGAACCTAATCCACGCTGAATGACTCTGTTTACATCTTAACCAGTTAATTATGCAGAAAGTTTGGTGGAATTCCAGTTAACTCATCGAGGCAATTTTATCCTTCTCAGGTGTGACAGAGCAGGTAACTTTAAGAGCGTTTGGTCCTCTGGATCCAGACTGGGACTCTGCAGCAGCGCAGGAGCAGAAGAGGAGCAGTGCTGAGGTTCTCCAGCAGACACAGCGAGAGGTTATCAACACAGACGGCGGCCAAGCTCCCCGCAGTTACAGTTTAACTGGTCTCTGTCACTTTGTCAACAATATAAAACCCCAGCAGGAGAGAGAGAAAGAGAGAGAGAGAGAGAGAGAGAGAGAGAGAGAGAGATGGAATTTCAGTGGAAGCCTCAGCTATTGTTCCTGACCTTTCCAAAGCAAAGTGCAGTTACTTCATGAGGATAAACACCCCTTTAAAACCTCCGTTCTCCTTCAGGATAATGTCACGTCTGATATCACTGTAATCTGTACTTATGTACTATTGATATTTAAGGTTTATATAACTTGAACCACAAAGTCACTGTAAGTTTGTCACAAGCTGGTTGCATTCACACTGCTCATCATGCGCACACACACACACACACACACACAAACACACACACACACACACACACACACACACACATCTACACACATATATGTAAATTCACAAACACAGCAGGTGGTCCTCAAATATGTAGGACCCCTTTCAAGCCCTCACTCACTAAGCATTATGAAGGAGGTGGGGGATGGGGGGTAGACTGAAGGTCAGCATTGGCCTAAACACACACACACACACACACACACACACACACACACACACACATTCCTTTTTGAGTATCAGCTGTATTCAAAACTCCATTAGCCCCCCATTCATCTGCAGTCTCTCACTCTAGTCCACACTGCCCCGCCCCCAAACTGTGATGCTCCAAAAGTAAAGCTGGATAACATCAATAGAGCGGGACAAAGTTGTCAATAAATATTTTACAACCCTTCATTTTTTACAACCACAGATATTTTACAGTAACATTCAGTTTATACAGCACAGTTTCCGTTTATTTAACCCATAAAAATCGACTCAGCATGAAAAGACCAACCACTAAACATTAGACTACAAATACAGCTGCTGCTTCACGGCTGAACAAAAAACCGAACACTGTGAGCCTTTAGAGCGTCTCCAACGCCGGGAGGGGAACGAGGATGAAGAGCTGAGCCAGCCGAGGAGAACCCTTCAACAGAGAGAACAAACAGGAGGAACTTTCAGCCTCTCCTCATAACACTACCAGAGTCTGATCTAAAAGCCTGTCTAGATATCTCCTGCTTTAGCTACACAAACAGATGGCTACTGATGGGTTCTTTAGGGTTCTGTATAGAACTAAAAACACTCGAACCACCATTTCATGCTTTTCATGGTGAAACAGTTCTTCACATTAATGGAGAATGTGTTATATGTGGTTCTATATTGCACCAAAAATGTTCTTCGATTGTCAGAAGCTCGACACTGTAAACAACAGCAGAACACTTTTTGGTGCTATTTAGAACCGTAAACAACACATTCTCCATCAATCCAAAGACCCGTTTCACCATGCAGAGAACCATTTAAGCATGAAATGGTTCTTCACGTGTTCATGGTTCTATATACACCTACTGTCTTCACTAAAGAACCCTTGAAGAACCATCTTTTTTTAAGGCAGTGAATGCAGTTAACACCAGAACATTAGCAGGCCTCATGCTAACATCAAGCTAACGCTGACCAACCCCATCAAACACAGACACGCAGCTGTCACTCAGTTTTGCGATCACAGTGGCCTTTGATGGTGAGGCTGAGACAGAATATCGCTGACCTTCCACTGACGGAGTTTGACTGCAGTGGTTTGTGTGCTGTGTGATGTGAGCGCTGATGCAGTATTTAAGGTTACTGTAGACGTCTGGATGTGCTATCATGATCAATAACGCATAATCAGGACTTAGAAAAGAAAACCGATTGATTTGTTATGGATCAACATCTCTGATCAAACTTTTTCTTCACATCTTGGCAACTAGTTTTAGCACTGGAGCTATCAGGCTAATGTACGTTATGTATGTTATCAATGAGGAGACGGTCACTGGTTGAAATATGAAGCTCGTAATGCTCAACATGGAGTCTGTTTACAGAGAAAGCCCCGCCCTGTAGTAAAAAGAGCCAATCAGCTTGCTGTTTAAGCCGTGAGCAGGGAAAGCCCCGCCTCGTTGTGGAGATCTGCACAAGCACAGTAGCCAGTACAGCCTGAAAAAGCACCTTATTGTGCATTATTTAAACCAAACGCAACAAACTGTTTATGAGTTTTTTATCAGATTTATCAGTGAGTTTAAATCTGTTTTTTAAACTGGAATTTGACCCTCAGTTTTGAGTATTTTGGTCCCCCCCATTCAGAGAGAGAGGGCTCTGGTCTTGTATGGCTGGAAATAACTGCCCGGTGGCGTTGCCAAGGTGGCCGCCGAGTGAACAGACTGTCCTATACAGACCTTATCTAAAAACACAGCAAAAAACAAGTGGTAGGTCACAGAATTTCACCACAAAAACGAGTCTACTAGAGATTACTGAACTCCACACAGTTTAGCCATGCAGTTAGCACCATGCTAGTTAGCGTACACAGGCTTTCATTTACTTGCTAGCTACATTAGCCTTGTAGCTGCAGTGCTAAAACCAAACTTCACACAATAAACACGTCTCGGCTGATTGGAGGAGCTCACCAAACTACCGCTTTAACTCCACTCTCTGTGTCGAGTGCTGAGAACCCTGCTGACAGAACCCATAGAAACCTTAAGTGCGTCTGTGGGTTCCTGGGGGTTTGAAATGTGTTTTTTTTATCACAGCGTAGAGGATCCTAGAGATTTACCAGGCGACTACAAGCTGATCCCAAACGCTTTTCATGGTTTCCTGAAGGGATCTAAAGGTGTTCTACAGGAAACTAGTAGAACCATTAAGTTTTAATCCTAATAGTCTCTGATGGTCCTTTTTCAGCAGGCGAGGCTGATAAAGACTCAGCTAGATTTCTGTTCAGATCAACCAGCACATAAACAAACATAATCACACAAAATCCGAGACACTTTTTTAGTTTTCAATGTCAGGGCAGTCAGAAAGAAATCCAAACAATCAAGGTCACCAACGGCTGCTCATAATGGACAGCAGACGCGAGCTCACACGGCTGTTACACGCAGAGACGGCCTCATTAGCATGTGAATGGCGTGACCTCCCTCCCCTGTAACGGATTACCGCACAATTCAGCCACACTAACGCCGCTCGCTCAGCAGCAGGTGTGATACAGCAGCCAGGATTCCACAGCAGACGCACACTGACATGGAAATAAATAAACAAATAAATAAACATCAACTCCTCTGATTTACTGAAGGTGAAGCCTCCAGAAAACAAACCCTTAAAGGGCTCATATCCCACATTTTATCAGTCATAATTCCAACCTCTATAGCCCTTAGAATTCAACAGGCTGTTAAAGACACCGTGCCTTTAAGATTCATATATGTAAATGAGCTCTGTTCTGGTTGGCCACCATGTATAAGGACACTGAAAAAAAAGGCAGTCTGGGCTGAAACACTCCTTATAACTTCTGTGTGAGTGGGCGGGGCTAAACTGCTGCTAAACTGCAGTAACTGTAGTAGGTTAATAAGTCGCTTTTCATGACATCACAAAACCAATGAATTCAAAACAGGCTGACTTTTTGGTTTTGCAACCTGTTTACCATATATATATATATATATATACACACACACACATCGATCAGGCATAACATTATGACCACCTCCTTGTTTCTACGCTCACTGTCCATTTTATCAGCTCCACTTACTATATAGGTGCACTTTGTAGTTCTACAGTTACAGACTGTAGTCCATCTGTTTCTCTGATACTTTGTTAGCCCCCTTTTACCCTGTTCTTCAGAGGTCAGGACCCCCATGGACCCTCACAGAGCAGGTACTATTTGGGTGGTGGATCATTCTCAGCACTGCAGTAACACTGACGTGGTGGTGGTGTGTTAGTGTGTGCTGTGCTGGTACGAGTGGATCAGACACAGCAGTGCTGCTGGAGTTTTTAAACACTGTGTCCACTCACTGTCCACTCTATTAGACACTGCTACCTTGTCAGTCCACCTTGTAGATGTAAAGTCAGAGACGATAGCTCATCTGCTGCTGCACAGTTTGTGTTGGTCATCCTCTAGTCTTTCATCAGTGGTCACAGGACGCTGCCCACAGGACGCTGTTGGCTGGATATTTTTGATTGGTGGACTATTCTCAGTCCAGCAGTGACACTGAGGTGTTTAAAAACTCCAGCAGCACTGCTGTGTCTGATCCACTCAGACCGGCACAACACACACTAACACACCACCACCATGTCAGTGTTACTGCAGCGCTGAGAATGATCCACCACCCAAATAGTACCTGCTCTGTGAGGGTCCATGGGGGTCCTGACCACTGAAGAACAGGGTAAAAGGGGGCTAACAGAGTATCAGAGAAACAGATGGACTACAGTCTGTAACTGTAGAACTACAAAGTGCACCTATATAGTAAGTGGAGCTGATAAAATGGACAATGAGTGTAGAAACAAGGAGGTGGTCAGAATGTTATGCCTGATTGGTGTGTGTATACACACACACACACACACACACACCCACACACACACACACACACACACACACTCTGTATGAACTAGGGACTGAGTGGTACCTTTTGAAGTTTGCATATAACTGTTAATCTTAAAAAGAGCTGCTTTATGATTATTCTGAGCTCTGGTATCAGACTGGTACTCAGTACTGACCCATGCCCTGAGTTCAGATATCAGAATTAGTATCGGACTGGTATTCAGTATCAATCCATCCCCCAAGATCAGATATCAGAATTGGTATTGGATTGGTATTTAGTATCGATCCATACTCTAAATTCAGTTGTCAGAATCAGTATCCGGCCAGTACTTGGTATCGACCCATACCCTGAGTTCAGGTATCAGAATTGGTATCAGATCAGTACTTAGTATCGATTCATACTTCAAATACAGTCATCATAATAAGTATCGAATCACTACTCGTGTTGTCAGAATCAGTACCGGATCAGTACTCAAACTGTCACATTCAGTACTGGATCAGTACTAAAATTGTCAGAATCAGTATCAGATCAGTACTCAAATTGTCAGAACCAACATCAGATCAGTATTCAGTACCGGCTCACGCCCTGAGTAAAGACACCTGCATTGGTTCAGGTATCGGTATCGGGAGAGAAGAAAGTTGGATCAGTTCATTCCTACTAACACTACTACTACTATTAATAATAATAATAATAATAATAATACTAATAATAATACTAATGTTTTACTAGATCTTAATAGATCTTTTCACAAACTCAAGGTCACTTGAGTCAAAAAAATCAGCCATAAAAATGTGTCAGTACAAACACACACACACACACACACACACACACACACACAGGGGACTGTAACAATGGAGCTCACTCGTCTGCAGCACCCACACACACACTCTCTCTCTCTCTCTCTCTCCCAAGCCTCTCTCTATGTCTGTCTCTCTCTCACTCACCCCACTGGTCAGAATGGACGGTCCATCAGCTGCCGACATCCAGGACGTTGTGGCCTCCTTCTCCTCCACGGTCCGGCGGGTCAGATTAAAGTCCGAAAGGTCAGATTATAATCCAACAGGTCACATCCAACACACACACAAACACACACACACACTGAGATTACAGTCCGGTGGACGGCAGCTGACCACAGCACAACACCGTCGCTCACATTACACACCTGCTCTGCTTGCACGCTCTCACACACGCGCACCGCGGCTCGGCTCGCACGCTGCAACACACACTCACACACTCACACATCAACACACCCCGACGCCAACGGTCTGGCAACAGTTGTCGGGCTTATGGCCACTCCCACTCTCTCCCTCTCTCTCTCATTCTCTCTCTCTCTCGCTCTCTCTGCTGTTGCTAGGCAACTGTTCAGCTGGGCCGTCCCCTAGCAGTGACATCAGAGTGTGTGAACTGCACCCCACACACACACACACACACACACACACAGGCAGAAACGAAGCGTGATCACACTCCACTCACACACTCTGACACAGCCTGAACCACAACGTACAACTAAAACAATCTATTTAATTCACCAAGATGATCAGGTAATGTCCAACATTCCTTAATTCAAATGAAGAAACAGAAAACTCAGTGCAACACTGAGAAAAACACTAATATTAGAATAAATACCAACAAAATTAACAGAAAAAGGTTCTTTAAGGGTTCTTTAGTAAAGATGATGGTTCTATAAAGAACCATTAAAAGCTCAAAGAACCACTTGCATGCTGAAATGGTCTTTTCCATCGTGAAACAGTTCTTCAGATTGATGGAGAACTTGTGTATGGTTCTAGATAAAACCTTTATGAAAATGATTCTACATAGCACCAAAAAGGTTGACACTGTAAACAAAAGCAGAACCCTTTTTGGTGCTAGATAGAACCATACACAATACATTCTCCATCAATCTCACGAACGCTTTCACCTTGCAAAGAAGTCTTTGAGTGTTCATGGTTCTATATAGAACCACTGTCTTTACTAAGGTACCCTTAGAGAACCATCTTTTTAAAGAATGTAGTACGAAGTAAAGTATCCAGTGTAGGACAAGCTGTGGGCCGAACTACAGGACAGGGATGTGACTAGACCCCCAACATCAGAGACTGAGCCAATAAGAACCATCTCAAGCCCCGCCCCATTTTCCTCAGCACTCCAATTACTGCTGTGTTGCTAAATGCTTTTCAGCATGTATATTGTTATGGTAGAGAGGTGGGCCTGTGGGACTTTTAAAAGACCCCCCCAACATACGACAGAGGGCAGTACGGTGTTTCTCCAAAGCCACAAATACACGCTAAAAGTGTGACCTGTGGACTGAACTGTGTGTTACATCTGTGTGGTTTCACACCTGTTTACCTACAATTGTGACCCGTTTCATTTTCATTACACCTACAGTAATCTGAGCTAGTCTGACTGAATAATAAGCAGTGCGACTCCAGACGGGAGCCTGAAAAGCCGCCAAGCTGAGACTGACTTTACCAAGTTACGTTTTAATGTTGTCTTTGCAGTAAGTTAACTTTATTAAACAGACGAAGTAAACAAACCACCTCGAGACCAGCAGAGAGAGCCTGCACAGCTTCAGCGTTTGGACACATTTCTTTCATTTCGCCGTTATTAAAGTACAGAAAGGCTGAATCCAGAGCTGTTAAACACACCCAGACAGTTACGTCCTCCATAAGTCACCACCCTGTATTCTGAGATGCCACAAGTTAAGGCACAGCAAGTTTATCTGCATTGCGCCTTTCATACGAGGCCTAAGCAACAGAGCGATGTAATCATGTGACACTGGGACCTGTGATTTACCAATTATCAATAATTAACACAAACATTAAACACACTTCTTGTGTTAAGCATGGTAGTTCTCAGACACTTAAGTCCCTGGTGACAGAGTGCCTCGAGACGGTTTATTTTTCTCGACCTGATGTGTTTCTAAGCCATTATTTTGTATTGTTTTATACTACAATGGGGGACTTTTATTTTGAATATAAACCCTGGCTTGAGACAGGAAGAGGGTGGTGGCTGGGTGAGATCAATGTTTTTTTGAGTTTTGCAGGGCCCTCTATTTTTTGTGTGTGTTTTGGATGTTCTTGGGGTTTTTAGTGGGTAATTTTTCTCATTCAGAGACGTCAATTTTATTTATTTATTTATTTATTTTCCCTGTTGGAACTCTTTTTGAACTGAATTGATAATTTCCTGGGATCTCGGACTCAGGTTTATTGTTGTTGGAGCTTGGTGGGGGAAATATATCGCACTAGCAGTGTCCGAATTCTTTTAGTAACTGTTACGTTCAGATATCATCAATGATGGACGACGGATGAGGTAATGAGGTCTGTTCTGTCATCACCGCTCTAACGATGCGTTTATATGAGACTCATATCGCGATAATGATAAAATACGCAGTATCGTTCAGCACTTCTGCTCACTGCTTTCAGGCTCAGTCGGTATGTGATCAGTGTGTTAGGCTAGAGAGACTCTCCTCCTGCGCCGGATCAGTGCTGCCCCACTTTCTCAGCTCTCCCAGGAGATCCGCACAGTCACACTCACACCAGCGCAGGCCGGACCGAGCACCACAACCACACCTGCCAACCTCGCTTAGCACAAGAGTGGAACACTTTAAAAGAAACAACAACAAAAAAAAACACCTTGCTAAGCACTCGGTCAGCTCTTCACTCGTCCCATATCATCAGGTTTGGTTATTCAACAGAGTCTGCTGCTCTCTGACCCTGTCAGTGTCGTCCTCACCTGACGCCAGGTTTATTCTAACCAGGCCAGAAACTCCACACCAGTACGTGAACGCCAAAGACCGGCCTGGCCAACACACTGCAAACGCTCGCTCCTACTGTACAAACTCACCATGCGCTCTTATGTTACTGTGTCGGTAAAACACTCAGTACTGAAGGGGGCGCTAGAGGATAATCAGAGAGGATCTACTGCTATTCCAGCGGCCTCAACAGCTACCTTTGCATGAGACTTGACTGCTTGTCTGCTGTGGCAGTTGAGAAGCACACTGGCGGTAGAAAATCACTTGGACAGGCTTGGCTGTCGTCATAGCGCCCCCTGCTGTAACACCCAGATCACGCTTGTACTTGTGTTGCGCTATGAAATGCGTTGTGACACATTTTTGAACACTACTACGTACGAAACTCCGTCTGCGTTCACATTCTTTCGTGAAGTATGTTTCAGGCCTAAGGCATACAAACACACACACACACACACACACACACACACACACACACACCTCCCGGTAACTCTCTAGGTAACAGTCTTTCTCACCTGCACTCACATTTTTCATCCTGCCGTGATCTGCTCCTCTCATTACGGTTACGGGTTTAGCTGTAATGATAATTATGAATACAGCACTGTAAAAATGTCACGTTTGAAACCGGCAACACACATAACTTAACGTTACTCTGCCAGCTGAAATGTCTGGGGCCGTATTACAGAAACTTCCAGAATCTTTTTATCTTAAGATCTGACCGGTCAAGATAAGATTTTTCACAAATTTGTATTACAGAAGAAAATCTTATCTTAATTAAGGAATCTTATCTGACAGCGTCTTATCTCCAGTTAGGAAATCTTAACCTACTTGATCAGAGTCGATAATCAGCTGTCATGTCTGTTGACCACAAACACACACAGCTGAAAAATAAACACAATCAAAATAATCAAGTTAGTCAGCCAGACAGCTGAAGTTACTGATGTAAAAAGGGTCAAACAGAACTAAAGTGTGATAAACAGGACTGCTAAACAGCAGAGGGCGCCAGCGAGGGAGTCCTCAATGAATGGGGGTGAGTGGAGCTAAACGGCTAAAAACAAAAAGTTAAAATAGTTTCTAATCACTGAACCAGAGCGTTTCTTTACTTTTAGACAGTAGAAGAATGGATTTCACTAAAAAAACAAAGAAAACTCACCTGAATGATTCCTTTACTACAGCAAACAGACACTAACACTACAGCTACTGAGTGCTGACTGGTAGCATTACAGCTACTGAGCGCTGACTGCTAGCATTACAGCTACTGAGCGCTGACTGCTAGCATTACAGCTACTGAGTGCTGATTGTTTAGCATTACTGCTACTGAGTGCTGACTGGTAGCATTACTGCTACTGAGCGCTGACTGCTAGCATTACAGCTACTGAGCGCTGACTGCTAGCATTACAGCTACTGAGTGCTGATTGTTTAGCATTACTGCTACTGAGTGCTGACTGGTAGCATTACTGCTACTGAGCGCTGACTGCTAGCATTACAGCTACTGAGCGCTGACTGCTAGCATTACAGCTACTGAGTGCTGATTGTTTAGCATTACTGCTACTGAGTGCTGACTGGTAGCATTACTGCTACTGAGCGCTGACTGCTAGCATTACAGCTACTGAGCGCTGACTGCTAGCATTACAGCTACTGAGTGCTGATTGTTTAGCATTACTGCTACTGAGTGCTGATTGGTTAGCATTACTGCTACTGAGTGCTGATTGGTTAGCATTACTGCTACTGAGCGCTGACTGGTTAGCATTACTGCTACTGAGCGCTGATTGGTTAGCATTACTGCTACTGAGCGCTGATTGGTTAGCGTTACTGCTACTGAGCGTTGATTGGTTAGCGTTACTGCTACTGAGCGTTGATTGGTTAGCATTACTGCTACTGAGCGCTGACTGGTTAGCATTACTGCTACTGAGCGCTGATTGGTTAGCGTTACTGCTACTGAGCGTTGATTGGTTAGCATTACTGCTACTGAGCGTTGATTGGTTAGCATTACTGCTACTGAGCGTTGATTGGTTAGCATTACTGCTACTGAGCGCTGACTGGTAGAATTACAGCTACTGAGCGCTGACTGGTTGGCAAGCGGAGCAGCTCATTGGCTGTTTCGCGTTCACAGACATCATGAAAGTACATGAGGTGCCGTTTTAAACTCCTATAACTCGAGTTTAAAAGCTCTTAAAAATATAACAGCAGTGTTAAAATGTTTTATGCTGCTCTGTTCAGGAAATGACTGAATTCTTTTACAGTAAAAATGTTTTAGCATTTATAAACTATGATTTTACTCAAGTGCTCCATATTAACCCGTTCATTTTGGACTCACTCGGGAGCGCCCCCTAGTGTTTGAGACACCTGGAAAACATTACAGAGTGGAAATTCCCCTCTCTACAAGTTTGTCATCCCTCTCATCTCTCATTTGTCATCCCCAGGGAACGAACCCAGCGCTGTAACGGAGCGAACTCTTCTTGTTTATCAGAAGGCCAGATGCTGCTGCCTCTTGCTGTTACATTTGAATACTGGACATGCACAACTGAACTCACAGGTGTCCCCAGCTTTTTGCGTAATTTAGAGTGGCAAGTCATTCCAGCGCACCTTGATGTCAAAATGTGTACCTGCAACGCAAAACATGTAAAGGTTGGCAGGTCTGCACACCCAGCATGGACCAACACACACACCAGGGTTGGAAATCAGCGTCCGCCACCAGCCAAACGTGGGTGATTTTGTGTAGTGAGTGAATTTGCTCAACCTGCCAGCCACGGTAAACAAAAACGTAAACTCTCGTAAAAGTGTACACTTTCAGAAATAAAGGTACTAGACTGTCACTGGGTCAGTTCTCCTCTTGTCATTGGGGTGGAACCCTCAAGGCTCCATCTCAGTACCTTTAGTCAGGGAACATAACTGAACCATAATCCACTGAAATGATATGTTCTAAGCTGTACTGACTCCACACACCCCGTCTCGTCTCCAGGACTTTATTTTACTGTTCTGTTTAAAACATTCGGTTATGAAAAGGTACAAATACAAACTTTTCACCTGGAAAAACTTATTTAAGGTTCACAGTCGGACCTTAAAACCACTGTTGTGGGCTCTAGAGTGGCGCAACCGTCTAAGCGTTGGCCCTGTCATCAGGAGATCGCGAGTTCGATCCCCGGTGATGCTACAGCCGTCCGTAGCCGGGAGTCCGAGAGAGCACAATTGGCCTCACTCTCTCTGGGTGGGTGGGATGGCCCCTCCTTCTCCCCCCATCACTCAGTGCGATGCTAGTCAGCGCAGGCGTCTGTTAGCTGATGTAACAGATCTGGCGGTTGGCGCTTTCCTCCGAGCGCGTTCAGCTGCCCAATGACGTTGTGTGAGCGGCAGTTCAAAAAGAAGCGGTGGCTTCACAGGTCTTGGAGGAAGCCTGCGCTGCCTTCACCCTCCTAGCGTTGATAGCATCGTGTGATTGGGGGAGTCCTAACTAGCGGGTGGAACTGGAGACGACTAAATTGGGGAGATAATTGGGTTAAAAAATAATAATAAAATAAAAAACCTGTTGTAGCTTTGAGGGAAGATTTACACTGTTTGTACCTTGTTAATGTACTTTATTTCTAACAGTGTATACAAAAAAATAATGCGATATTTTTTGAATAGTGAGTCAGCTTGTTTCATTTGGACGCTTTAACGAGAGGATAAAGTGGGTTACCGAGGCAACTTGAGCACAGAATGATAACCAGCAACCAACAGGAACCACCTCAGGTCAAGCAGCCTAGGCTAACGTAGCTAACAAACAAAAAACAATGAGGTGTTACATCCCAGGGGTTACGAGGTCTGCAGAGACAACCTCCCAGGAGGAGGAACAGGCCAAGGAAGCAGAGGTCAAAAACACTTTTTTAACCCCTTAAATGGCCAGGGCACACCAGCGGTCAAAAAGTTCTATTACACACTTCTATAAACTAAGAACAGCTCACGTTTGCATTACAGTCCCCATAGTTATTAAATAATAAGGCTTAATATGAAATCAGCCTGAAATTTTAAGGGGTTAATGAGAAGTAGAGGAAAACAGACCCTGCGCTGTGATTGGTTAGTTTACTAAGAGACAAGCCAGACAATGTTCTGTTCCGTATGTCGTTAACACACTTTGGGGGCCAACAAGAGAACTAATAGTTTCTCTGCTGGGACTAAAAACCTAAAATTAGGAGTCATAAAAGACCACAAATCATCTGAATGCCCCATTCAGGTAAGAGAGACAGTCCAGGAAACATCAGCTCCTGAGGACACAGCTGCCTCGAAGGCACCTACCAGCCTGAGGCGGCCCAGTCAGAGAAGATGAGCAGACTGTTTAGGAATGTCCACACAGCTAAGAGAGAGGAGGGCCATTTCCAGATTATGAATGACAATAAAACCATTAGTCATTTTTCAGCCTGTTTACTGACGTCAGACTAAACGCTGAACTCAGAATATGGCCGTAATGTCATTAGCTAGAACGTCAGTATTTACCTTGTGAAATAAACTGGTCTATTTATAATGATCATGCTTGAATACTGCAGATCTAGTTGTATATTTTGTGTCCTGAATTCCTGTTTCAGTTTTCGGCCCAACATGTCCCGAATTTCAGTTTCAGTTTTCAGCCAAATGTATCCTAAATTCCGGTTTCCGTTTTCGGCCCGACAAATTCCGGTTTCAGTTTTTGGCCCAGCGAATTCCGGTTTCCAGTTTTTGGCCCAACATGTCCTGAATTCCAGTTCCAGTTTTTGGCCCAATGTTCCCTGAATATCATTTTTCAGCAAGGATTTCATTTCAGTGCATCACTATTTTATTAGTTTCCATTCATCATTAATATTCTCCTTCTCTGAAGCTCCTCACACTGTGCAGAGGATTGTGGGAGATTCTGGTCTGTTGTGTGACTACAGAGAAATGCAGCTTCACTCATCTGTATTCACACTGAGCTCAAACTGCAGAGCCTTTTCTCTCTCCTTCCTACAGTCTTTCATTCTCTCTCTCTCTCTCTCTCTCTCTCTCTCATATCTCTCCCTTTCCTGCTCTCCCTCTGTCTCTCTCCCCCTTCTCTCTCTCTCTCACATTCTTTTTCTCCCATATTCTCTCTCTCTTCTATCTCTCCTTCTCTCTTTCTCTCTCTTTTCTCCAGCAGCTGTCTTTGATGTTGTCGTTAAGCATCTTGAGCTTCAGGGCAGTCAGTATTAGTTAGTTTATTTATTTATTTACTTACATTATTGGTTTCTTTATTTTCATTATTCACTTCTGCATATGAGAGAGAGAGACAGAGAGAGAGAGAGAGAGAGAGAGAGAGAGAGAGAGAGACAGAGAGAGAGAGAGAGAGAGAGACAGAGAGAGAGACAGAGAGAGAGAGAGAGACACAGAGAGACACAGAGAGAGAGACACAGAGAGAGAGACAGAGAGGAGACAGAGAGAGAGAGAGAGAGAGAGAGACAGACAGAGACAGAGAGAGAGAGAGAGAGAGCTGTAATAACAGGAAGTGCCTGTAGTCAAGCCACACCCACACTGCAATAACAAACATCTCAGTGCAGGATTTTCCCTCATCACACTCACCCAGTATTTTCTGTTGATACATGTTTTGACTTCCTGTTCTGGAATAAACATGGAATAAACCTGCATCCCGTGACATTAACTCCACCTCCTCGTTTCTACACTCACTGTCCATCTTATCAGCTCCACTGACCATATAGGTGCACTTTGTAGTTCTACAGTTACAGACTGTAGTCCATCTGTTTCTCTGATACTTTGTTAGCCCCCTTTTACCCTGTTCTTCAGTGGTCAGGACCCCCATGGACCCTCACAGAGCAGGTACTATTTGGGTGGTGGATCATTCTCAGCACTG
This sequence comes from Colossoma macropomum, assembly GCF_904425465.1. Lineage (NCBI taxonomy): Eukaryota > Metazoa > Chordata > Actinopteri > Characiformes > Serrasalmidae > Colossoma > Colossoma macropomum. Next base: position 36,066,341 of record NW_023494801.1, read on the forward strand.
CAGTAACACTGACATGGTGGTGGTGTGTTAGTGTGTGTTGTGCTGGTCTGAGTGGATCAGACACAGCAGTGCTGCTGGAGTTTTTAAACACTGTGTCCACTCACTGTCCACTCTATTAGACACTACTGCCTTGTCAGTCCACCTTGTAGATGTAAAGTCAGAGACGATAGCTCATCTGCTGCTGCACAGTTTGTGTTGGTCATCCTCTAGTCCTTCATCAGTGGTCACAGGATGCTGCCCACAGGACGCTGTTCGCTGGATATTTTTGGTTGGTGGACTATTCTCAGTCCAGCAGTGACACTGAGGTGTTCAAAACTCAAGCAGCACTGCTGTGTCTGATCCACTCAGACCAGCACAACACACACTAACAGACCACCACCACGTCAGTGTTACTGCAGTGCTGAGAATGATCCACCCTCCCTCTTTGAGGAGTGCTGGGTTTGTTCTGAGCTGAGAGAGAAAATATAGTTCGCACTCGGCCCCGCACTCGGCCCCGCACTCGGCCCCGCACTCGGCCCCGCACTGAATAGCCCCTCTCCTTAAAGAGCCTCTACATTTTCATCAGCTTCGTACTGTTTTTCTTTTTTTTCCACTTTCACAATAATAGTGAATTCTAAACGGGCTGTTCAGTTGGACTGTATGGACTGTAGGGACCTGGGGGTGTTGCTGGGGAACGACATGCTTTAACAGTGTTCACATACTATACATAGCTGAGCTACTCAAAGGCAGAGAGGACGGGTCAGTTTTCAGGGTATGAGCCCTTTAACGGCAGTGAGGACCTCAGAGCTGAGTGAGCTGAGAGAGAGATGGAGCTACAGAGAGAGACAGAGAGGGACACCACTGAGAGAGAGAGGGGGAGACAGAGTGAGAGAGACAGAGAGAGAGACAGAGACAGAGAGAGAGACAGAGTGAGAGAGACAGAGAGAGAGACAGAGACAGAGAGAGAGACAGAGTGAGAGAGACAGAGAGAGAGACAGAGAGAGAGAGAGAGAGAGAGAGAGAGAGAGAGGGAGGGAGACAGAGAGAGACAGAGAGAGAGAGAGGGAGACAGAGAGAGAGATGGAGTGTGATGGTGTGTGTGTTTGTCTGATGCAGTTTACTGCTTTGTCCATCAACACACACACACACACACACACACACACACACACACACACACACACACACACACACACACAGTCCTCCAGCTCTCTTATCTTTATTCTGTTTCTTCTCTTTCTTACTCTCTTCTTTCTTTTCTCCTCCCTTTCTCTTCTTTCTTCTCTATCTTTCTTCTTTGACCTTTCTTGTCACTCTTCTCTCTCCTCTCCCCTCCCTATTGTCTTTCTTTCCTCTATCTCCTCTCTCTTCTTTCTTTTCTCTCCCTCTCTCTCCCTTTTCTCTCCTGTCTCATCTTTCCTTTCTCTCCCTCCTTCCTTTTCCCTCTCTCTCTTCTCACTATCCCCTCTTCCTTTTTTCTCTCTCTCTCTTCACTTTCCTTGTTCCTCACTCTCCTCTCTCTCTCTCTCTCTCTCTCTGAATGTCACTGAAGGACGCTCAGTATTTTCTCCCAGTTTAGCTCAGACACAGATCATTCGCTCTCTCAGTAAAAGCTCAGCCGCATTTACTTCAGTCTCATTACACTGAGATAAAAGAGGGATAGAAAATAGAACCCAAACACATCCCTCTATCTCTACCACTCACTTCTCTCTCTCTGTCTCTCTCTCTCTCTGTGTATAAACCCTGCAATGCCTGATACACACATTGTACACCCTCTACCTTCACTGACTTTATTAGAAACCTCTCTTTTAGCTCCTCCCACTGGCCACTTTATCAGAAACTGCCCCCTTGTAGCTCCACCCAGTATTATGATACTACACTCAGTATTGGTATCAAAGTCAACATCCTGGCATTGTGGCACCCCTCAATGTGACTGTCCACTCCACCTGTGTCCAGGGGAGGTGTGTCCAGGTGAGGTCAGCCTGAGTCTGAATGGTAAGATAAACCCTGAATGGTCCGTGTGGTCAGTATTAGAGCGGTCTGTCCTGTCCTGTATGTGCGGGTTAATGAGGGCAGCGGTAAAGATGCTGATCTAAGCCTCTGTCTTATCCTATTACACTGTGAACTGTTCTCAATCAGGTCCAGTGCAGAGGAGATGACACACACTGATTAAACGTGATCAGCTTTAGCACACACACACACACACACACACACACACACACACACACACACACACACATGCTGAATGAGCTCAGAGGTGTGCAGATACACACCGTGCTGAGGACAGCGTGGCGCCCTCCTGTGAAATTTTCAATATTTTTCATTTTTGTTACTCAGTTAAATAAAAAAAAAAAGTCTTCTTTTAAAAGCAAACTTAACTCAATTCTTTTATACTCTGTTACCGAATAGAGCGTTTATTTCATTGTGCTCTTTTTGTTTTCAATTAACTTTAACCTGACCTCACTAATGCTCCTGTGGCTGAATGCAATCAAGTCCTCACAGCAATGTTCCAAAAGCTTAACCCTTTACAAGGCCAGAGCCTGTCGGCAGGCCCAAAGCTTTATTACACACTTCAATAACCCAAGAATAGCCAGTTTGATTTGAAGCCCCTGTACTTACTGAATAATAAGCCTTAGTGTGTAATAAGCCTGAACAAGCATGGTTTTACTTCGTCCAAATAAACCTGATCACGCTTTAATATGGTGATTTCATATTAAACAGCATTTCTCAGTGTCTCCAAACTGACAGACGACGCCCACATACAGAAATCAGAGTGACGCTGCACATCTGAGCGAGACCCTCAGTGATAAACACAGATCATAAAGACTTTAATTAAGAGTTTAACAGAGTTTTTATATCATATTGATCTGAATGATGAGAACTGTTAGTTAATCTGTTCAGTTGGGTTTAACAGCTGCTTTAATCTGCACAGTTTACGCCTCATAAAGCAGCCGAATCATTAATCCTGCTCATTTTATATCTGTGATTAACTGATATCACACACCGCGGTTATGAATATAAAACACACAAACGTGGCAGATACTGGATGGAGTGATGAACCCGCATCCTTCCACCCATCCATTCATTCATCCATCCATCCACGCATCCATTCATTCATCCATCCATTCATTCATCCATCCATCCATCCATCCATCCATCATTTGTTCATTCACTCATTTAGTTCAGCAGATCTAGGGGCTCTACTCCACACTCACTACTGACCCTGACTGAAAGTTTTAACAGAGAGAGAAAAAGAAATATAGAGGAAGACAGAGAGAATACAGAAATTTGAAAAGAATGAAAGAAAGAAAAGGAGAAAAAGAAAAAGAAAAAAGAAAGAAAAAGAAAAGAAAGAAAGAAAAAGAAAAAAGAAAGAAAAAAAGAATGAAAGAAAGAACGAGAGAAAGAAAAAGAAGAATGATAAACGAATGAAAGAAAGAATGAAAGAAAAAAATAAGAGAAAGAAAGAAAGAAAGAATAAAAAATAGAGAAAGAAAGAAAGAATAAAAAGAATAAAAGAGTGAAAGAAAGAATAAAAAATAAGAGAAAGAAAGAAAGAATAAAAAGAATAAAAGAGTGAAAGAAAGAATAAAAAGAAAAAGAGTGAAAGAAAGAATTAGAGAAAGAAAGAATAAGAAAAAGAATAAAAGAAAGAAAGAATAAGAGAAAGAGAAAGGAAGAAAGAATAAGAAAAAGAATAAGAGAAAGAAAGAATAAGAGAAAGAAAAAGGAAGAAAGAATAAGAAAAAGAATAAAAGAAGAAAGAATAAGAGAAAGAGAAAGGAGAAAGAATAAGAAAAAGAATAAAAGAAAGAAAGAATAAGAGAAAGAGAAAGGAAGAAAGAATAAGAAAAAGAATAAAAGAAAGAAAGAATAAGAGAAAGAGAAAGGAAGAAAGAATAAGAAAAAGAATAAGAGAAAGAAAGAATAAGAGAAAGATCCATGAGGCTGAAAGTGGCTACTTATTTGAATTTTCTGATCCACCTTAAATGGTGCAGCTGCTACATTCAGGCTCAGTTCAGATCACTGACAGCGGCTTCTGTGACAGACAGCAAATGAGAGGCGCTGAAGAGAGTGATCACCTTTAATACCCTTAATAACACCCTTAATAACACCCTTAATAACACCCTTAATAAACGAGTTTGCCTTAAAGGATGAGAAATTAAGCCAATCAGACGGGCTCTGTTCAGTCTGCTTTAGCGTGAGAGTTTAAGGTGGACCAATCAGACGGGCTCTGTTCAGTCTGCTTTAGCGTGAGAGTTTAAGGTGGACCAATCAGACGGGCTCTGTTCAGTTTGCTTTAGCGTGAGAGTTTAAGGTGGACCAATCAGACGAGCTCTGTTCAGTTTGCTTTAGCGTGAGAGTTTAAGGTGGACCAATCAGACGAGCTCTGTTCAGTCTGCTTTAGCATGAGAGTTTAAGGTGGACCAATCAGACGGGCTCTGTTCAGTTTGCTTTAGCGTGAGAGTTTAAGGTGGACCAATCAGACGGGCTCTGTTCAGTTTGCTTTAGCGTGAGAGTTTAAGGTGGACCAATCAGACGGGCTCTGTTCAGTTTGCTTTAGCGTGAGAGTTTAAGGTGGACCAATCAGACGGGCTCTGCTCAGTTTGCTTCAGCGTGAGAGTTTAAGGTGGACCAATCAGACGGGCTCTGTTCAGTTTGCTTTAGCGTGAGAGTTTAAGGTGGACCAATCAGACGGGCTCTGTTCAGTTTGCTCTGTATGATGTTCTCAGTGCATCACCATTAAACATTTCTGTTTAAATGCTGCCACCCAGTGGTGATGGAGCAGCACTGCATTACTGCCGTTCTGAGAAGCAGCTCAGCAGTAAGAACAGTAACAGCTTCTGCAATAAACCAAACAAAACGTTCTATATAGAACCATGTTCAAAAAGGTTCTATATAGAACCCTATACTAAACATTCTCCATCAGTCTGAAGAACGCTTGATGATGTAAAGAATGATTATATCATGCAAAGGGTTATTTGAGTGTTCATAGTTCTCCATGGAACCATTTTCTTTACTAAAGAATGCTTGAAGAACCATCTTTTTGAAGAGTGTAGAACCATGTTTAAAAAGGTGCTACATAGAACCATACACAACACATTCTCCATTAAACGTGAAGAACCCTTTCATGAAGCAAAGAACCTTAATTATGCAAAGTGTTCTTTGAGTGTTCTTAGTTCTATACAGAGCCATTTTCTTTACTGAAGAACCATCTTTCTGAAGAGTGTAGAACCATGTTCAAAAATATGCTACACAGAACCATATACTACACATTCTCCATCAACCTGAAGATCCGTGCAAATGATTCTATAAAGTCTCATAAACTCATAGACCAAAACAGAACCATAGCCTTTACTAAAGAACCCCTAAAGAACCATCTTTTTTTTAAGAGCGTATACCAGTCAGGTCCTGACAATGACCGTAAACCTGTTCTCCTCTCTGACCTGCGGGGGGCTCCACTGATGCTGACCCACCTCACAGCGGTCAGCAAACACAAACACAGAACCACAGCAGCGTTTCCGCCTGACGGGCCGCAGCAGCTCGGTTCTCTGAAGAGGACGGTGAAGGAACCAGCAGAAGCTCTGGCGGAACTCCTCACCTGGTAGTAGTAGCCGTTATCCGTCTGATACGGTGGTCTGTCGATGGGGGGCGCTCCCAGGGCGGTCTTCAGGATCTCCTCACAGCCTGAAACACACAACAGGCAGAGTTACACACAGAGTTGCCAGATTGGGCAGATTCTGGTAAATGAGGGGAAAGTGCTCCAGCAGGGGGTCAAACTTTGAGCAGGGTCTGTCGTTTGGCTGTTTTAGAAAAGTATCTCAAATGAATAAACTGCATTAATTAAAGCGGCTCTGCTCTTCCGGTTTCTCTCTCCCCTTCAGGCTGTGTTCTCAGTACCAGGTTGAAGGACACAAGTCTGATTTTTTGCCCTAATATAACTCAGATCTGATGTTTTCAGAGCATGTAGTGGTGCCATGTAGAACCAAAAAAATCTATATTAGAACCATCTTCAGCACATTCACTATCAATCTGAAGAACCATTTAATCGTGCAAAGGGTTCTTTGAGTGTTCATGGTTCTGTATAGAACCATTTTCTTTACTGTGAATGTTTAGTGGTTGTAAAGCGGAGCAGCGTCAGTTTAAATAATGACAGTTTTCTATTGTAAACTGCTGTTAAAAGCTCACACTGAAACTCTTTTAAGTCTAAACGTGCTTTAAACGCTTGACCGGTCCGAGCGCTGATGAGCACCGGCTCAGAGAAACAGTACAACACACTGAAGTGTCAATCAGAGCTGCGCAGTACGACAATATTTATCGTTAATGTGATGTTAGTCTTCACAATGTGCATTAATGGATGTCGTCAGATCCAAGTAACCAAACTGATAGTTTTTACGGTATTTTCTGCTTATTTATGGTAAAATGTGGTTCTAACTTAACAGATGTCAGAAAAACAGATATTGTGACACATCGCGCATCACGAAAAACATGTGCAGCAGATTCCTATTCCTGTGTCTGCCTGGCTAAAATAACTAAGCCCCTCCACTCTGAAGGAGAGATTAGAGCAGAGAGAGATGAAGACGGTGACATCTAAATCTTTCACATCAGATCAGATCTCAGCTGTAGAGACCAAACACTCTTAAGATGGCTGTTCTTATCACACACACACACACTCACACACACACACACACACACACACACACACACACACACACACACACACACACTCACACACTCACTCACACACACTCACACACACACACACAGACACACACACACACAAAACAAGAAAACCCACTTAAATCCATTTATAGAAACAGCAGAGAGTGAGTGTCTGTGTGAGTGTGTGTGTAAGTGTGAGTGTGTAAGTGTGTGTGGTGTGTGTGTGTGTAAGTGTGTGTGAGAATGTTTGTGTGTTTGTGTGTGTGCGTGTGCGTGTGTGTGCGTGTGTGTGTGTGTGTGTGTGTGTGTGTGTGTGTGTGTGTGTGTGTGTAGTGTGTGGTGTGTGTGTGTGTGTGTGTGTGTGTGTGTGTAAGTGTGTGGTGTGTGTGTGGTGTGTGTGGTGTGTGTGGTGTGTGTGTGTGTGTGTGTGTGTGAGTGTGTGTGTGTGTGTGTGTGTGTGTGTGTGTGGTGTGTGTGGTGTGTGTGGTGTGTAAGTGTGTGGTGTGTGTGTAAGTGTGTGGTGTGTGTGTATGTGTGTGGTGTGTGTGTGTGTGTGTGTGTGTGTGAGTGAGTGAGTGTGTGTGGTGTGTGTGGTGTGTGTGTGTAAGTGTGTGGTGTGTGTGTGTGTGTGTGTGTGTGTGTGTGTGTGAGTGTGTGTGTAAGTGTGTGGTGTGTGTGTGTGTGTGTGTGTGTGTAAGTGTGTGGTGTGTGTGTGTGTGTGTGTGTGTGTGTGTAAGTGTGTGGTGTGTGTGTGTGTGTGGTGTGTGTGTGTGTGTGTGTGTGTGTGTGTGTAAGTGTGTGGTGTGTGTGTGTGTGTGTGTGTGTGTGTGTGTGTGTGTGTGTGAGTGTGTATAAAACGGTATAAATTAATAAAACATTGAGAGCAGCAGAGCTGTAGCTCCAAACACAGCGCACTCTCTGAGCTCAGTGCCCCTTGTCCAGCTCCTCCTGATCTTCCTCTCCAACATCTTTAGTCCCTTCAAAACCACAGCTTACCAACAAAAACAGCTACAAACTTGAAAAACATCCCACATTCCAAAAATTCTGAAAAAAAAACAATTCTTCAAATTACAAAATAAAAACATCCCAAATTAAAAAAAAAGAAAGAAATCCCAAATTTCAAAATAAAAAACAAAAACCTTAATTGCAAAAAATCAAACATTCGCAGTGTGTTTAATGTTCAGGTCAGGGGGCCCAAACAGTTTCTGGTGGGCTAAAAAGACAAAGCAGAAAATCATTGTGTTGGAACAAAACTCATATTTCCAAAAAACATCATCAGCGTTTTTATGCAGGTTAACGTATCGGAATGGATCAAATCAGTTCGGATCATTTCTGTTGGTCCAATGTTGACACAGTGTAAACAGCAGCCTGCATTTTCAAAATATGCAAAAAAGGTCAATGACAGCGACATGATTAAAAAAAGTGGGTTTCAAATTACAAATATAAAGATGTATTTAATAACATTACATTACATTCTTACAAAATAACTTCAAAATACAATTTTAAAAGGCAAAAGAACTATAGAAGTTACTTATATACAAACTTAACTCCCAAAACGTTGGGAAGGTAAAATGCAGATGAACACAGAAAGCAGTGATTCATAAATCACTCTGCTCTGACTTGTTTCTAAACAAATGTTTTATCTTGTCAACTTCAATGGTTTTTTATGCTCATTCTGAAACTGATGCCTGCGACACTTTCCAATATAGCCGGGTCAGGAGCAACTCACGACTAGGAACACTGAGATGTTCAAAAACATCTTACACAAGTGATGCAGTCATGTTCGGATATAAAAGGAGCCTCCAGGAAAGGCCGAGTCCTTGAAGGGTGGGGAGGGGTCGAGACCACCTGGCCAAAAATGCATCAGCAAAAAACCCAACACTTTAAAAACAACATTCTTCAGTCAGGGAAAGGGAAGGATGTTATGTATTTCATAATACAGCATAACATCAACAAAACTTTCAGAGAATCTGGAGAAATCTCTGTGCGTACAGTAAAAGGCAGAAAACCACAACTGAATGCCTGTGAACTTTGACCTCTCGGACAGCACTGCATTAAAAACCAGCCTGTTTCTGTGATGGTGATCACACATGGGCTCGGGAACACTCGGGAAGGTCCCGTATGGCTGTGCAGCTGTTGTCAATAAACAACATTCATCACTGCATCCACAAATGCAAGTTAAGGAAGTCATACATCAACAACGTCCAGAAACACCGCCGACTTCTCTGGGCTCGAGCTCATCTGAAATGGACTGATGTTCAGTGGAAATGTGTGTTGTGGCCTTTTGAGTCCACCTTTCAGATTGTTCATGGAAATATTATTATAGTATTAGTGGGTAACCTGCATATACCATTAGCACCGATAACATTTTGGAGCTACATATGCTGCCTTCTAGACGGCGTCTTTTTCAGGGACGCCCATGATTATTTTAACACGACACACCAAGAAAGATTCTGCATGTGTTACAGCAGCAAGGCTGAGTTATCAGAGCGTGCAGGTGCTCGACTGACCTGCCTGCAGTCCAGAAATGTCTCACGTGTCTTTTTAAGCTCTAAACACAAGAACGAAGGTCCCGTATGGCTGTGCAGCTAAAGACTTATATAACAGAAAAACGGCAAAAAATTAAAAACTGGATCAGTTTGTATCTTCAATCCCCAAACGATTATTAAGTGCCTTTAAAGGAAAGGTGATGTGATATAACAGAGGTAAACAAGCTCCTGTCCCAGCTTTTTTAGAATGTGTTGCTGAAAATCTAATTTGGAATGAGCATAAACACTATATGGGCACAAGTATTGGGACACACCTCTTAATCACTGAATTCAGGTGTTTTATTCAGTCTCATTTCCACAGGTGTATAAAATGAAGCCCCCAGCCATGCAGCCTGCCTTCACACACATCAGTGAAAGAACGGGTCTAAAGAGCTCACTGAGTTCCAGCGTGGTGCTGTAATACGAGGCCACTGTTACAAAATTTCTCCATTAAGCATCAATGGAGTGGTGTAAAGCGCCGCCGCTGGACTCTGGAGCAGACCATAATAATGCCTGTGGATTTAGAATGGGACTGATAAAAGCTCCTGTAGGTGTGATGTGTAGGTGTCCCTATACTTTTGTCTATATAACATATTTACAAAAAAATGTAATTGATGAGGTAAAACATCAAAAACCCAACTTTTTTGGGACTGGCTTTGTATAATAATGTGTCTGTTCTTTCATTGGGTGTTGGGTCACTTTCTGGTGATCCAAATCAAACGTCCTCCGGGCAGCACTGCTGTACAGAGAGACACTAAGTCCTGAACTGCTGATGCTCTGCTGACATCAGGAAAACAGTCTCAGTGTTGAGCTCAATTATAAAACTGACAGCCACTAATTAACAGATTGATCATTACTGCTTTAATTAATAGCCGATCTGGAGTGAATAAACAGTCTTATAGTTCCAGAGCTGCTGTTTTAAAGCACACAAACCCAGCCCAAAGAAAGAATCCCTAACTGCAGAAAATACAGCAAATTCCATTAAAACCATTCCAAAGTCCATTAAAACCATTCCAAATTCCATTAAAACCATTCCAAATTCCAAAAAATGAATCCCAAATGGCAAAATAAAAAGAATCAACCATAAACACTCCCTCCAACACCCCCCCACCGCACACAGATGAGTATTATTAACATTAATAAAGCTCTCATAGGGCCACAGATCACTCACCTGAGCCCACACAGGGTTCCGTCTGCACAGTAGAGGAATCGTTCTGCTGGCTTAATTACACCCCTCACACCGCAGGAGCACCTCTACATCGTTATCTGCCTGTCTATAAACGCTACAGTCCAGAATAATAACCCACTGTAATTTTCCTCTGTCTGCTCTGAATCGGCTGCATTAACCCTTTAAGATCAGCGAGGAGTAAAAACTCTCCTCCTTCATCAGAGGGATTTCCCAGTGCTGCAGCACGACGAACCAGCTGAAATACACTTTTATACTCTGTGTTCCAAACCACACTTCACTGGTCTTTGGGTCAGTCTCTGTCACAACCCCGTATTCTAAGAAAACAGTCCAAAAGTAAAAACAATCAACTCAAATTCTAACAAAACTAATTCCAAAAAACATCCGCAATTCCAAAAAATAAAGATTCTAAAAAAAAAACTAATTCTGAAATTTCAACAGTCCCAAATTTTAAAAAAAATCCCAACACCCCGCCAAAATGATGTTCAAAATAAAAAATATTAAAAACAAAAAAAGTAAAAAAGTAAAAAAACACAAAAAAAAACACAACAATCTCAAAATCTTCCCCAAACCCTCCATAACCCCCCACCCCCAAAAAAATCTCAAATTAAAAAGTCCCTCGGATCATGTTTTTAGTTTGGGAACTTCGCTGATGGTCTGGTAGGGTCAGTCAGAGCAACGTGTGGACATGACTGACAAATTCTGGTACATTAATGTGGAGTTAGTGTTGAATATCACAGCACTCGACATGTTTCACAGTCCAGTTATGATCAGCTGTGTGGAACCTTATCTTCCTTCAATTTGCATGAAATAAAATCAACAAAACGTTTTCTAAACCAGAGTTTGTACCGCTGGAGGCTGTTGCCACAGCAACTCAGATGACCCTCACCAGGCTCAGGCTGAGTTTAAAGCATCTTTTCAGGAAACTGACCGGTTTCTTCACCCTGATGTGTCAGTGCTGGAATCTCCCAGCGTTCACATCCTCAAACGCCAGCTGAGACGCGCTGACGGTGCCGTGTGGGGTTCCTGGAATTCTCTCTGCATTAATATTGTGTTTAAAATGCACAGGTTTCTTTACCAGCGCGGCTGCATTCTCAGAACCCTCTGACGGACTGAGAACAGGTCAGATTAAACACTGTGTCAGAAGGTGAAGCGCTGTTACCTTTGATGGCGAAGACGCCGTGACAGAAGTCTTTGAAGTTGATCCGGCCGTGAGCATCGGGGTCCAGGAACTTGGCGAACTTCTTTACCTGGAAAACACACAGAGGAGGAAAAGAAGAGCATGGCTAATGAGGACATACCAACTTCAGCACAGTGCAGTAACAAAAAAACAAAAATCCAAAATTTGAAAAATAAATAAATAAAATAAATTTAAAAAAACCCAGATTCCGAAAAACATCCAAAATTCCAAAAAAAATCAAATTTCCAAAAACGCTTTCAAATTTATTTATTTATTTTTTTAAGGATCTGAAAACTTCTACTACACTAAAAGATGGTTCTTCAAGGAGTGGTTCAATGGTTCTAGAACCATGAACACAAAGAACCATGTGCAGACTTAAACGGTTCTTTGCATGGTGAAACAGTTCTTCAGATTGATGGAGAACAGGTTGATAAGGTTGATTGACAGGAGAATAGCACCAAAAAGGGTTCTGCTACTGTTCCAAGCTTGATATTATAACAGTAGAACCCTTTTTGGTGCTATATAGAACCATTTTCAAAAAGATCACATTTTCCATCAATTTGAAAAACCATTTCACCATGCAAAGAACCCTTTAACCCTTTAAGCATGCAAATTGTTCTATAAATGCTCATGGTTCTATATAGACCCATCTTTTTTTTTGAGAGTGTAGATTTTTTAAAATAGTTTTTTTTTCTGCAGAACCTTTTTTTGCAGTTTGAACTAATTCAGTATTTTGCAGTAAAACCACTTTGATAATATGAAATTTATCCATCATGGATAAACGGCTACAAACCGGACACTTTAGGATATTTGATGGTGTTTATTTGCAGTAAAAATACAATCTAGCAAATCGTTGCTTTCCACAGAAAACCATGCATCTCCATCCATCCATCCATCATCTAAACCGCTTATCCTTCTGGGTCGCGGTGGGGTGCTGGAGCCTATCCCAGCTGTCATTGGGCGGAAGGCAGGACACACCCTGGACAGGTCGCCAGTCCATCGCAGGGCAGACAGACATACACACACATTCACACACACACACCTAGGGGCAATTTAGCATGTCCAATCAGCCTGACTGCATGTTTTTGGACTGTGGGCAAACTCCACACAGAAATGACCCTGGTCACGCAGCCGGGAATCGAACCCAGTGTGAGGCGACAGCGCTACCCACTGCGCCACCGTGCCGCCCACCATGCATCTCCATTTTTGTCAATTTTTATTTTTCCATATCAACACACCAGCTGTCATACACGTTGTGTCAAAATCTCCTGATGAATGAACCAATAGAAATGCTCGAAAATCACTTGGAATAAAATGTCTTTATGGGTGTTTTTGCCTTCTATGAAAGTTATTACTGTTTTTCTTTGCACAGTGATGAAATATCCAATAAGCGACACCAAATTTTGTGTTATATTAGCTTGCATTTGATTGGGTTGGGTAAATATTCTCATGGGCTGCAGAAGCTTTTGTGGTCAGTTGTGAGGGCCACAGTTTATAAAAGATTTGGACCCCCTGTCATCTCTGAATCGTTATGAGGTCAGAGATTACTATGTCTGTTCAACACACTCTTTTCTTGGCTTCATCTCGTGAGCTGCCCTGCCTGTTTGGACCAATCAGAGGAAAATCAGCAGAGCATCAGCAGTGCAGTCTGTCAGAGACTCATCTGAGCTCAGCTTCACACCCTCATCACCGTCTCACACACAGCTTCTTCAGGACGTCAGCCTGTTCTAAATATACTCGCCCAGAGGAGCTCTGAAGCTCCACCGCAGCTTCACTCGCTGAAGAACTGAGAGGACGATGATTCATCGCCATAGAAACAGAGCTGTTCGAGTGTATTTTTGAAAGGCCACAAGGACGCACTGAGCGTTCAGAGCGTGAGATCAAAGCTGGTCAGTGCGTGTGAGATCTCAGCTGGAGAATGAAGGCCACGGCCAAATCAATCAGACACACCACTGGTGGGTGTAAACACTGATATACACTATATGGCCAAAAGTATGTGGACAATCCTCCTAATTATTGAGTTTAGGTGTTTCAGCCACACCCATTGCTGACAGGTGCATAAAATCAAGTACACAGCCTTGCAGTCTCCATAGACAAACACTGGCAGTAGAGGGTCGAACTGAAGAGCTCAGTGACTTTAAACATGGCTCTGTTATAGGATGCCCCCTCTGCTACAAGTCAGTTTGTGAAAGTTCTGCCCTGCTAGATCTGCCCCAGACAACTGTGAGTGCTAAACTGCAAAAGGTGCAAAGCACATAATGCTCTACTCTCTGGAAAACTGCTCACTATAGAGCTCCAAACTGCCTCTGGAAGCAACAATAGCACAACAATGGTGTGTCGGGAGCTTCATGAAATGGGTCTCCATGTCTGAGCAGCTGCACACAAGCCTAAGATCACTATGTTCAATGCCAAGCGTCGGCTGGAGTGGTGTGAAGCGCCGCCACTGGACTCTGGAGCAGTGGAACCGTGTTCTCTGGAGTGATGAAGCAGCTTCTCTATCTGTCAGTCTGATGATGAATCTGGGTTTGGTGGATGCCAGGAGAACGTTACCTACCGGACTGCAGAGCCAACAGTACAGTTTGGTGGAGGAGGGATGATGGGCGGGGCTGTTTATCAGGGTTTGGGCCCCTCAGTTCCAGTGAAGGGTGATGATAATACAAATATCTGCTTCCAGTTTGGGGAAGAGCCTTTCCTGTTCCAGCATGACTGAGCCCCTGTGCACAAAGCAGCTCATAAAGTCATGGTTTAATGAGTTTGGTGTGGAGGAACTCCAGTGGCCTGCACAGAGCCCTGACCTCAACCCCACGGAACACCTTTGGGATGAACTAGAACGGAGATTGTGAGCCAGACCCTCTCACTCTCACTATCTTGTAGAAAGCTTCCGAAAAAGAGTGGAGGCTGTTAAAAGGGGGGCAACTCCATATAAATGCCTATGATTTTGGAATGGGATGTCCAACAAGCTCATATAGGTGTGATGGCCACGTGTCCACATACTTTTGACCATATATTGCACATATTAGCCCCCCAGTTAGACACATGCAGCTGTATAATTCTGTACACCACAAAATTAAACACACACACACAGTCATCAGTCACACTGTGTGAAGTTTTGTCAGTATCGTAATTCCAATGAGAGAAATAATAAATGTTTTTATGAATAAACACGGGTGGCTCTAAAGGTGCTCTGATAACAGGTTAATCTAAGATAAAACAAGAAATACTTACTTGTGTCATGGATGTTTTAACTTTTTATTATATTATCATTAACATGCACCAAATGTCCACTTTATTTTTCTGCATAATATACACACGTTAACGTTTTAAGGAGCCCTTTTAATAGAACTGGCCAGGGCATTTTACATTTTACGAAGATTTGTACACTCAGTGTTTTAAAGAGAGTTCCTGAATACTTGTTCCTAAATCAATAATATAATACATAACAATAATGCAATAACATATTTTTCAAATGCTTTAGAAATGTGAATATCAAACGTGGTTGAAATGTTCATCTCCACTTTATTACCGTCAGTACAAACACATTAATATTGTGGCATCTGCCACAGGCTGTGCTGCCATGCAAACTTGGGAGGTGTGATCATGCAAAGAGGCTCCCGGGAAGCACTGAGGTCCCAGTGTATAAAGGTACCACAAAAAGATTGTGTTTGGCTGGAAGTGACCAGCCTGCTAGCCTAGCACTGGGCTGGACATTTCTTGCTTCCTGTTCAATAAACATGCATTCGCCTTTAAAGTGCAATATTGTCTGTATTCTACACCAACGTCACAGTGGTGTCAGAAGTGGGATAGTGCACCTTCTGTAGCAGGGAGCGGAACAGAGCTGCAAAGAACTTCAAGGCAGATGGCGAAGAAGACATGGCCCGGTGAATGACCCAGAAGGGAAAAGCATGGCGAGACGAGGCTTGGTGGTGGGGAATCCAGTGAAGTAGGCTCGCCGCGGTGAGCAGCACAGTGTTGCACAGTGGAGGAGCTCAAGGGGGAACATAAGTGCTGTGCTGGCAACCGAGCGACCACTGTGCCAGCGCTGAAGGAAGAGGGGACACCACACTCATCCATGCTTTGAGCCCAGGCCGCCAAGGAAATGGAAGCTAGTTGTGGAAAATGCAGCTAGCGGCAGAGAGTCAGGGCCCGAGCGCTCACGAGCAGCAGCCTAGCCGCTGTCGCCGGTGCTGTGAGAGGCGGAGGTGTGGAGGACGGCTGAGTGGACCACCGCTGCTGCCACAATATATTTCACTGAAATGTTTCCTGCTGCTCAGAGACAGAATGTCAGCTACAGAGGTCAAACTGTGCAAGGGCTAAATATAGAGACCCCTCCAGAGGTTCAAACTCTACATCACCCCCTCCATAGTCAGCGGGAGAACCTACAGCATCTTCAACATCCCCCAGCTATTCAATATTCATCAGCCAGGCGTCTTACATAACCAGAAGAAGAAAAATCCACTAAAGATCCACTGCACGTCCACAACAGCTGCTGAGTGGACACTCAAACCTGCATTCTGGATGAGGAAACTTCAGACTGACCCCTGCTGAGGAAACACTCGTTTACTGCAGCTGTTTATCCACCACACAATTCAACTCCATCTCACATCTCACTACAAACCGAATAGGTTTGGTTATGTTGGTATAAACTGTTTAAAACACACTGAATGCACAAACATAACTGTATACAGTGAAGACATACTGACAATAACCACCACACAGCAAGCTTTTTTCCTTTCTTTTGGATTTTTACACCTGAAAATAGCCTGAGATTTATATTTAGACCAAAAATGATAATGTAAATATTATTATAATTGATTATAAGCCATTTTAAAATTCTAAAAAAGGTGAGGTGTTCATTTACTCTGGAAGAGAAACAGTTTGTGACACATCATCATGGATTGTGAGCGCATATTGTGAACATACAAACATCTGATGCTGAGAGTTTAGACATTTAATGTGATGGTAAACATTCTTTCGTTATGTTCGGGTCAAAATGAGACACTTATTAGAGCTTAATTTTATAAAAACTTTACTGCATTAACATGTTTAGTGTTCACATTCTGTCAGATATGATAATGTAATACTGTATACTGTATATTGCTGCTCTGGTTGCTACCTCAGTGACTGCTGTGCTCATATATGCTAGGCTATCTAATCTGCTAATATGTCATAGTGTGTTCACAGCTCCTCATACTCTCAGTACCGAGTGCTGCCTGTGTTCTGTTCTGTTTACTGTAAGTCTTTCGTATTTATTTACTGTACTGTTTTGTCTGCACTGTGTTTATTGTATTGTTCTGCACTTGTGTTCTGTGTTGGTCCAGGAGGAATGTGGTTTCGTTTCACTGTGTACTTGTATAGAGCTGAAATGACAATAAAGCCTGACTTGACTTGACTTGACTTTAATAATAGTGTTCATCATTCATCAGGCCAGGTTTTGCATCACAACCAAGCAGCTCAGGTTGGTCATAGGCAAATAATGACCATTAACCACAAATGACATCTATCTTGAAAATAGCTCAGATAATGAAAGGGTATATTAGCTGTATGATTTATTATTTTAGCTGGAGGTTGTGTGTTATAGTGAATAACATCACGGTGGTGACTGGGTCACAGGTACGAGCTGAAGGTGAGTACAGCAGATCATCACAGACATGACGTTATTCACCATAACACGTCCTCCAGTGTTCAACTGCTTTATACAGCAGTTCTGCACATTAAATAACAAGTAAAGCAAAGAAGCTCAAAATGAAATATACAGCAGGCTTTAATATCGGCTTGCTTTATCACAGAAACTAGCCATTTGCACTAAACTGGACTTTATATTGGACATTTGCCATATGGATAGTATTCCTCCTAGAGCTGGACCAGTCTGATGGACGAGTCTGGGTTTGGCGAATGCCAGGAGAACGTTACCTGCCTGACTGCACTGTGCCAGCTGTAGAGTTTGGTGGAGGAGGGATGATGATATGGGACTGTTTTTCAGGGGTTGGTCTAGAACCCTCAGTTCCAGTGAAGGGGAATCTTGATGAATCAGCACCAAGACATTTTGGACAATTCTACACTTCCAACTTTCTGTGAACAGTTTGGAACCTTTCCTGTTCCAGCATGACTGAGCCCCAGTGCACAAAGCAGCTCCATAAAGGCCTGACTGGGTGAGTCTGGTGTGGAAGAACTTGACTGGCCCTCACAGAGCCCTGACCTCAACCCCATCCAACACCTTTGGGATGAACTAGAACGGAGATTGAGATCCAGACCCTCTCGTCCAACATGAGTGTCTGACCAAATGCTCTTCTGGATGAATGGACAGAAATTCCCACAGACTCTCTCCAACATCTTGTAGAAGCTTCCCAGAAGAGTGGAAGCTGTTAGAGCTGTACAGGGGGACCAGCTCCATATTAATGCCTATGATTTAGAAGGGGATTCATAAAAGCTCCAGTAGGGGTGATGTGTTCTGAACATATCGTGGATACCAATACTTGCAGAACACTGACCAACTGGTTCCTTGACCAAGTGGTTCTTTGCGTGGTGAAATGATTCTTCAGATGGATGGAGAACGTGTTATATATGGTTCTACGCGGCACCCAAAAGGGTTCTTCTATTATTGCTATTGTTATTGATATTGTAACAATAGCAGAACTCATAGAGAACCATATACAACATATTCTCCATCAATCTGAAGAACCACTTCATCATGCAAAAAAACATATAAGCGAAATGGTTCTACAAAAAACTCCTGGTTCTAAATAGAACCATTCTCTTTACTAAAGAACCCTTGATTAATGATCTTTTTAAGTGTATATAAACTACATAAACACTCTTTAGCTTGTGCACCAGTTTCGAACATAAAATGTAGGCAAAATGTGTCCAATTCGCGCCTGAAACTGGACCTAAAGGCTCTTTACGTCAGACGCTGAGCACTGAGCGGCCGGTCAGCACTGACTGACCCACACTGTCACAGACTGGAGCGTTACATCAGCAGACCCAGCATGCACATAGTAACTGGTACCACTGTACTGCTCACACACTGTACACCTCTTTATAGTGGCTGGAGTGTTTTCTACATTTCATTCTCCTTTTGACCTCAGTTATTCTATAAATCATATTCATTTTCCAGCCTCTGCTTATCCACTAGAATTAAACAGGCTGTGTTTGTTTCTGTATCAGTGACATCCAACCAGCAGATCCTCATGGTTTGTAACTGTATCTGATTCACTGTATAAACCACAAAGTTCATAAAACGACTGGAAACACTAGTTTACACTGTTAGCTCCATGCTATCCCATTAGCAGCTGCACTTCATCCTAAACTCTTCACAAGCTCAGACACAAACAGTACAGACTTACACTGAAGTAAGTTCTCCTGCTGTTCTAGACGAGGAGAACCAAGTAAGGAGAATCTCCTGCTCTATTGTGGCTGAGCTTTCCGTGGCCCAGTCCCCTTTCACCCCTCACCCCTACCACTCAGCCCTACCCCTCCGTTTTGTGTGGTCTCGTCTAGGGGTAGGGTGTCCCGATTCTTGTTGAGATTGAGGGGTGAAGTGTTGGGGCTACATGACCCTCCAAACGGAGCTTTTTCAGAGACTCCAAACAGAGAATTATGAGAAAAAAAGAAAACCCGGAAAGATGGAGAACAAGAGACCAAAGAAACACACAAATATTACAATTTTCTCTGTTAAAAATTATGAAAACCACCATATTTTCTTAGTTTAAATGTCTTTTCAGTGAAGAATTAGGGGTGGGTGATAATAAATAATTGCCCCCCTCTTTGAAGGCATATGATGCCCTAAATGTAACTAAAGCCCAGCAGTGAGGAGCTGAACTTTACCCTCCTCTGCTGTCACTGCAGACTGGCAGGGTCGCCTACAGAGCAGCGCTGGTAGCTGTTAATGAAGTGATGCTCTTTTTATTTGAGGGTCCCATTTCAGAGGAAGATTTCAACCACTACCCTGTAACTCAGTTCAAGGGGTTAGGGTGACACTCGAAAACAAGGGGTACGGGTAAAAAGAAGAAAGGGGATTGTTAATCTCTACACATGGTGGCAGGTTCTCGACTAGTTTTAGGATAAAACTGATGCCTACTGACAACAAACGTTCCACAACCTCCATGTTCTTTAGTTATATGAACCACACAAACACAACATCCATTAAAATCTACACTAACTGTCTCCCGATATGGTTTTCAGGTCAGATCAGGACGTCTTCATCACCACACGCACGTCCTTCAGAGCGCGGCAGGATGAGAGGCTGAGCAGATATAGCACTTATTCTGAAAATAAGATCTGAGAGAGAATTAAAAACAGGAAATGTGAGAAAACAGTCCCACAGGAGTGAAATCGGCAACACTGTCGAAACCGTCTGATCCCGACAGACGGAGTCAGTGTAACAGAGCTACGCTGAGGAGCACGGCTGACACCAGGGTCAGTCACTCACTCTGCACCGATAATAACTCCATCACCACGTCTGATGTGTTAATCTGCACTGGGACAGTTTCCCAAATGACCGAAGTCCACGTTTATAGATGTCAGTGTGTCGTACAGCGTCAGAAACCACATCCAGCGCTGCTTCAGAGTTTGTGAACCTTTTATCATTTTGTGAATCTCTACACTAATTTTCAGGGCTACGCTGACGACACAGTTACACTTCCCTGGAGCTGAATGACATACACACCCCAGGCTCCCTGACCACCCGTCTGCAGTTAATCAATGGATGAGCAATAACTTTCTAAAACTAAACGAAGGTAAGACTCTTAATTGGCCCAAAAGCCAAAAGAGACGCCCTCTCCACTCAGCTAGGGGACCTGAGTCATCACAGTAACAGGCAGTGACAAGTTTGGATGTAGGTTTAGACTCTTATTTCCATATTATCAATAATATTGCCAAATTACGTCCATTTTACTGCTCTTCCAAAAAAGTCAATTGAGAAGCTTCTGCTAATTCAGAATCTGCTGCCAGACTTTGAACAAAAACTAGGAGGACAGAGCTCGTCACTCCTGTTCTAGATACGCTCTCTGCATCTTTTAGAACTGAAGTCTCAAAGCTCTTCACGGTTAACGTTCTCTGTCGCTTCATGTCCCTGCTCGAGCTCTCAGGTCCTCCACAGCCATGTCGACGGTCTGACACTCTGACAGTCCCCCCAAAAGAAATCTGGGGAAGCAGCCTTTGTTTACTGCCCACCCAGACTGTGGAACACTGTACCAAACAGTATCAGAGAGGCTCAGTGGGCATTTTTAAACAACAACTTAAAACATTTTCTTTTATTCAAGCTTACAGTCGACAACATGTTTCTTTGTTCATTTGTTTATTTTATCTATTCTTTTCATTTCTTTTTATTTTAACCATAGTTGCATTTTTATTTCTGTTCTACAAATTGATTCCTTGTTTAAACGGCTTTAATCTATACTGAATAATTCATAGCAGATCCTGAATAATTCATAGCAGATCCTGAATTATTTATAGTAGATCCTGAATAATTCACAGCAGATGCTGAATAATTCATAGTAGATCCTGAATAATTCACAGTAGATACTCAATACTTCATAGTAGATCCTGAATAATTCACAGTAGATACTCAATACTTCACAGTAGATCCTGAATAATTCACAGTACTCAATAATTCATAGTAGATACTCAATAATTCACAGTAGATCCTGAATAATTCATAGCAGATCCTGAATAATTCATAGCAGATCCTGAATAATTCATAGCAGATCCTGAATTATTTATAGTAGATACTGAATAATTCATAGCAGATCCTGAATAATTCATAGCAGATCCTGAATAATTCACAGTAGATACTGAATAATTCATAGCAGATACTGAATAATTCATAGCAGATCCTGAATAATTCACATAATTTCTGAATAATTCATACTGAGAAGCATCTCTAACACCTCATTTTAGCTGTATTCTGCTTCAGGATGAGCTGGTGGAAGCGCTCAGCCGGCGTTTGGCAGGAAACATAATGAGTTTCCCCGGAGGCAGCGTGACTCAGAGCGAACGTCCAGCCCTGCAGACACAACAATTCATTATCTGACTAAATTAAATGTGCACAGAAATCCAATTAACTCTTAAACGCTTTGCTGTACAGAACAAAGCCTCCATCCAGACAGAACATACAGCTCATTCACACACTCTCCAGAATAAGGGCTACTGCAGGGTTCTCCGCCTGGACCTGCAGGTCTAGGTAAACTTAGCGTAGACCTTTACTGGGTAAACCCACACATCTCATTTACAGCAGAACACTGGGCCTCCTCTCCTCGAGCTGCTGAACCAAACCTGTGTTCCTCTCCCTGACAGACCCTGAAATACTCTAGTGCCCAGTACACTACAGTTTCCAGCTGTATGTAATCATATATTAAACTGTTATATTTTTCATATGCTTCAAACATTGTTAGAGCTGTTATTATTGGTTTGGCTGTAGTATTTTCATGAGAACTATGAAAATGAATTTTCATTAGAACTACACAGAAATACACCAAACCAAAAACAATGGTTCTATATAGAACCATGAACATTCAAAGTGTTCTTTAGATTGATGGAAAATGTGTCATATATGGTTCTATATAGCACCTTTTTGAAACGGGTTCTATATAGCACCAAAAAAAGTTCTGTTATTGTTTACAATGCTTGGAACAGTAGAAGAACCCTTTTACCATTGTCTTTACTCAAGAACCCTTGAAGAACCATCTGTGTATGTGCTACCACTTTAAGTTTTGACTGTTTTACTTTATTATTTATATTAATTAATTTATTTTCATTACAGTTTATGTATATTTTTTACAGTTATTGAGAGCAATTTTATAGAATTAACACTGACATCACCTACTGGGCCCTTCTGTGCATTAACCTCCCTCAACCACATTCATGATTGTACTGTGTTTATGTTTAGTTGTATTAATTAATGCTATGTAGTGCAATGATAAAAGTGCCTGTGTGAGGCTGTCACACACTGCTGTATGCTGTGGACTGTGTATTATATACTGTATATAGGTTCACTGAAGCGTCTGACCTGAATGAAGCTCAACTACACAGCAGCCATTATCAGCATCCATTCACTGTGTACAGCAGGAAACACAACAGGCTCCACAGGGTGTTTCAGCCTCAGTGAAGATCAGATAAAGTCCATTGTTTTACTGCAGAAAGCGAGTAATTGCATTACGACCAAGTTCCACTCACGGCTCTAATTGGACACGCAGGAGCAGAGGAGCTCACGTGGAGCTCAACCTGGACTGCCCCACGCTGCACTGCTCTTAAAGCAACAGAGTCCCCTAACACAAAATAAGAGAGCAAATAAATATTTTTGATTAACAGTTTAGCTTCAGTCTAACATTATGTTTTCCCATTTTGAAGAACTGTGAGCTGTCGGTACTCTGTCCTCCACCAGGGGGCAGTGTAGAGTCGCATCTGACATTTTGTTCAAAAGTCCAAATATGTTTAGTCTAGCGAAGAAAACTGAAAGACTACTGCAGCCGTCTAAAGGCTACTGCACACCATCTAAAGACCAGTGCACACCTAATCTGTGGCTACTGCACATTGTCTAAAGACTACTGCAGCCGTCTAAAGGCTACCGCACACGCCATCTAAAGAATGCTGCACCCGTCTAAAGGCTACCGCACACGCCATCTAAAGAATGCTGCACCCGTCTAAAGGCTACCGCACACACCATCTAAAGAATGCTGCAGCCGTCTAAAGGCTACCGCACACCGTCTAAAGGCTACTGCAACCATCTAAAGGCTACTGCACACCATCTAAAGACTAGTGTACACCGTCTAATGGCTACTGCATACTGTCTAAAGACTACTGCACCCATCTAAAGACTACTGCACACCGTCTAAAGGCTACTGCACACCGTCTAAAGGCTACTGCAGCCGTCTAAAGGCATGCAACCATCTAAAGGCTACTGCCACCGTCTAAAGACTACTGCAGTCGTCTAAAGGCTACTGCGCACCATCTAAAGACTACTGCGCACCGTCTAAAGACTACTGCGCACCGTCTAAAGACTACTGCACCCATCTAAAGACTACTGCACACCGTCTAAAGGCTACTGCACACCGTCTAAAGGCTACTGCAGCCGTCTAAAGGCTACTGCACACCGTCTAAAGGCTACTGCACACCGTCTAAAGACTACTGCAGTCGTCTAAAGGCTACTGCGCACCATCTAAAGACTACTGCGCACCGTCTAAAGACTACTGCGCACCATCTAAAGACTACTGCACACCGTCTAAAGACTACTGCAGTCGTCTAAAGGCTACTGCACACCGTCTAAAGGCTACTGCACACCGTCTAAAGGCTACTGCACACCGTCTAAAGGCTACTGCACACCGTCTAAAGACTACTGCAGTTGTCTAAAGGCTACTGCACACCGTCTGAAGACTACTGAAGCCATTTAAAGGCTACAGCACACTGTCTATAGGCTAATGCACACTGTCTAAAGGCTACTTCAGCTGTCTAAAATCTACCACACACAGTATAAAGAGTAATGCAGCTGCCTAAAGATTATTGCTGTCATCTAAAAGCTACTGCACACCATCTGAAGACTACCGCAGCCATCTAAAGGCTAGTGCACACAGTCTAAAGACTAAGGCAGCCGTCTAAAGACTACTGCAGCCATGTAAAGGCAACCAAACACCGGACAAAAAGCTGCCCACTGCACAGCAGTACAGGGCTCAGCTATAACACAGAGAAAAGCTCAGATAAACAGATCAAACTCAGATCAAACTCATTTAACCTCTACTGCATAGATGTAATTTACAGTACAGCTGTAATTAACTGTACAGATTTTATTTTTCAAATCATGAGGCACAAATCTGAATATGAACATTCCTATCGTTCAGTATCTCTAACAGTCTTGATGATGTGGTTTCTGATACTGTATAAATCACTGTTATCCATCAACACTAACGGTATTTTTATAGAAAACATTACGCGAGAGGTTTGAAGCAAGGCAGTTAGCACCATGCTAACTGGTGTACATAAGCTTCCAATACTTATTAGCAACATTAGCCTGGTACACTGCAAAAAAGTGCGACCTTGTAAAGTGAAATTATTTCTGAGTCTAATAAAATATCTAATATTTCTCCTGCTGAGTCTGCTGTAAACTTATTATAAGATTATTTAATGTATTTCTAGCCATGTTTTTACCTGTTTCAAGTCAAATTAACTCACAATAATGGCAGATAATATTGTTTTGTTTACTTTAAACATATTTCTTACAAATAAAATTATTTTTGCTGTGTGTCTCCAGCTCCAACACTAAAGAGGCAAACTTCAGACACCGACCGTGTCTCAGCTGATCTACATTTGGGGTACGAGTGGGAAACTGGGAGAAACTGGGACAACTTTCTTTCCAAACAGCTCCACGTTCTCCTGAGCTCCTGGTCCTCAGGCTGGTCCTCAGTGCAGTGCTAACATGGGGGAGTGTTTATCAGGTGCTGTCAAACAGGTTTAACGAGCCGCCGCATCAGCCGCGCCTCATAATCACAACGACAGCATCGAGGTCAACTGACCAAAACAGCCGGAGCCAGAATGGACATCTCAGAAGCGGAGAGATGATAATGAGGATAACAAGGATAACGAGGACGTCGTCTCCGCCGTCCTGCTGCTGCGGTCAAGCTCTGAGTGCTGCCCACTCACTTCAGCAGATACAGACTCATCACACACACCAGCATCAACACAACAACACAAACTCTACCTTTTTATGAGATTACACTGGGTTTTTAAGGGGGGGATGTTTATTATGTTTATTTTGTCAGACACCATGTTAAAAACATTACCAGGTAATCACCACCTGGACAGGTTTCCATGTTAGACACTTTTCTGCATTATTAAAGCCAATTGGGCTGCTGTTAAACAAATCCCAACCGAGCAGCAGCAAACACGGAAACCTGACGCTGAAATCATGCGTCGGTCTTATTAAAGCACTAAACACTGTAGTGGAGAAATAATCATATATATTTGAACACAATATCAACAATTCATCATTCAATAGACTGAAGTAAATGAAGTACGCGAGCCTGTTTTAGTTTTAGTTCAGAGGGTTCATTTAGTTCTCTGATGAATGTTCTGATAGCAGGGATTTGATAAAGGTAGAGTAAAATGACCACAGCAGAAGACTGAGCTCAGCTTTCCTGACCAAACACAGAAGTTTCACTTCTAACTCTCTTTCATACTGAGCGCCTAAAGTGTCATTGCAAGAAAAAAATATTTGCAACAACACTGTCTTTCCTTGTAAAACGTTTGAATTCCCTCTAGGACTGGACGATTTGGGTAAAATATCTAATTGCAATTCGTTTTTTTGGGCCAGGAAGACCAGAATTTCCACTCTTTCTGGCTTGAGGTTTGACCCCTGACTGCCGGGAGCCAAACTGCCATTAAGTTGCAGTTGTGATGTCACAACACATGTAGCTTTGGTTGCCTCTGATTGGTTTAACTCATCTACAGGCAGCTCACCAGCTGTGTCATTAGGTAAAAAATCCCCACGTAGAGCTCAAGACATTTTTTGATAATTTAGGCTATAATTAAAAACATTGCAGCTCTTGCCATTTGAAAATTGTGCTCTCTGAAGGTGCATTTCAGTGTAAAAATGATTCATCTTTCAGCTCTAATTCCCTCGCAAATATTTGCATTGCATTTGCAGGGGGGGTGCAAAATTACTCAACGTCATCAGTAGGGGTGGGAATCTCTGGGCACCTCACAATTCGATTACGATTCAGAGGCTGTGATGCGATTATAAAACGATTATCGATGCATCTTTTTTTCTATATAGCATTTCTATTTTCTCACTGTGTGAGCTCAAGTTTCGAGTTCAAGTTTCAAGTTTATTTGTTTTATTTGCAGAACATGTCCGGACATTTATGCACTGAAATGCTTGTGGTGAGGCTCAGCTAATCACTCTACAGATAGTAAAATAAGTAAAAATAAAAATACAAGAAAAACTAACTGACATATATTAAATATACACAAAATATACACAGAATATACACAGAATATAGAGACAATATACATTTTAAAGTGACTAAGTGACTCAGTGTTATTGTTAAGTGACTTGGTACTTTTAAACCAAAGTATTTGTAATGATCCATAATGAATTTACTTCCAATATCTCTTATTAATAAGTCAAAAGGAAGTGATGTGGTTAGTGAACTAGAAGGCTCTCATTCAGTGCTCTTGTTTGGAGCACGAGAAGCTGCTGCTACTCATCTGCATAAAATGCGCAGTTACGGTGAAATAAGATCCAGTGGTGATGGATGACCACGCAGCACATGTTACAGCTATTCTACCCGTTTTCTTTAGTGATTTTATAACTAGGGTTTTGGTCTCGTTGTAGAGACGGGGGGGATCGCTGTGTCAGTAAAGTATCTTTGAGACGGGTCGTGTGCAGCATAGCGCGAAAGCCCTGTTTCGCAATGACAGAACGGCGTGCAGACTGCAGGTCACACAGCAGCGATACGTTATTCACATTTATAAGCAGCGCAGTTGGTTTCCTGATACGTAAATCTGCAACGAGAGACTGTCAAACACTAAAAAGTGGCAAAGCTGAAGTCGCTTCTCTTTCGAATTCTCCCGTTCCA
The DNA here is from genome assembly GCF_904425465.1 of Colossoma macropomum. Taxonomy (NCBI): domain Eukaryota; kingdom Metazoa; phylum Chordata; class Actinopteri; order Characiformes; family Serrasalmidae; genus Colossoma; species Colossoma macropomum. Next base: position 36,093,437 of record NW_023494801.1, read on the forward strand.
CCTTAAATGGTGTCGCATTTACATTCGGCGCCTCGGTCAGAATTTAAGGTGGAACGGGAAAATTCGAACAAGAAGCTGGAGAATAAGAAGCGGCTTCAGCCTCGGAAAACAGTTGAGAGACATTTAACTGATCTACTTCTGAGGAAAAGGTTTCTGGCGGAGATGGGAGGAAAGCGGCTGTAGCTGCAGCTTAAAGCAGAGCAGAGTAAATCTGCGCTCTCGTTTATATTGTTTAGCCTATACTAGGACATCATCACACACTGAGACATACTGGACATGAAATGTTGTGGCTCCCAAGGTGGTTTGATTTTTGTTGAAAGGACAAAATGGCTCTTCTTATCATTTGTGTTGTGACTTTCTGTGAGGGAGCTTTTAGAGGTGGACGTCTGGTTCCTATCAGCACCACTGTGAAGAGTTCTGACTCTAAGTTTCTCTAGAACAGAGCGTTTCACACCAAACAACTCTGAACGACTCTGTTTACATCTTAACCACTTAAATGTGCAGAAATGCTGAAAAATCAATAAGATTAATCTGTAGCATTAATGTAAATGTAATATTGGTGTCAGGGATGAGCTAAATGTGTCACAACATACAAATCCATCTGCACTCCCATTAAATATTAATAACATCAGCATTAGTGTCAGATATTAGACCATCACTCAGAAGTGCTCACATTACTGAGAGCAGCATTACAGTAAAGAGCCCAGTACATCTTCAGTCTCTACAGTGGCTGTGGTTAGTTAGAGACTCTTATAAACAGTTACCAACACAATCACTCTATCAGACTGAATTATGGGATGTGTATCAGTGCACATCTCCAGCGTCTCTTTAAATCTATTCAGCCATTTGTATAGCTATTATAGCACCACTGTGCCCCCCTCAATGAAGCATTCTGTATTTTTCAGCATTCAACTCTATACACAGCTGTCAAAGCAGTTACTAAATCAGCTTTTTATCACTTTAGGAACATCAAGAAGATCAGAGATGTTCTGACTAAAGCAGACCTGGAGAAACTCATCCACACCTTTATTTCTAGCAGGAATGATCACTGTAATGGTCTCCTAGCTGGACCAAAAAAGACTATTAAACAGCTTCAGCTGATTCAGAATGCAGCTGCCAGAGTCTTACACACCCCCCCAGTCAGTGACCCCATTTACAACTGGTCACCTCATGTGTCTTAATCAGGATTCTATTTGATGAGGCCACATAAAAACGCAAGTGTAAACGCAGCCAAGACGCATTTAAACAGATACAGATCTGATCACTCAGACCACTTCAGGAGGTGAGTTGAGACACACTTGAGCTACATTATAGCAGTGTAAACACATCCGTCTCTCTAAGATACATTCAGCAACCGAAACTCCTCCCAGTACAACCAAAACCCCTCCCAGTACAACCATAACCCCTCCCAGTACAACCAAAGCTCCTCCAAGTACAACTGAAACCCCTCCAAGTACAATCGAAACCCCTCTAACTACAATCAAAACTACAACAGTAACACTGATGTGGTGGTGGTGTGTTAGTGTGTGTTGTGCTGGTCTGAGTGGATCAGACACAGCAGTGCTGCTGGAGTTTTTAAACACCTCAGTGTCACTGCTGGACTGAGAATAGTCCACCAACCAAAAATATCCAGCCAACAGCGTCCTGTGGGCAGCGTCCTGTGACCACTGATGAAGGACTAGAGGATGACCAACACAAACTATGCAGCAGCAGATGAGCTATCGTCTCTGACTTTACATCTACAAGGTGGACTGACAAGGCAGTAATGTCTAACAGAGTGGACAGTGAGTGGACGCAGTGTTTAAAAACTCCAGCAGCACTGCTGTGTCTGATCCACTCGCACCAGCACAACACACACTAACACACCACCACCACGTCAGTGTTACTGCAGTGCTGAGAATGATCCACCACCCAAATAGTACCTGCTCTGTGAGGGTCCATGGGGGTCCTGACCACTGAAGAACAGGGTAACAAAGTATGCAGAGAAACAGATGGACTACAGTCTGTAACTGTAGAACTACAAAGTGCACCTATATGGTCAGTGGAGCTGATAAAGTGGACAGTGAGTGTAGAAACAAGGAGGTGGAGTTAATGTTACAGCTGATCGCTGTATAAAAATAATACACCTAACATCACATTAAATATATAACATAGTAAAACCACTTTTCTGTTGAGGACTATATGCAGCTTCATGATGCAGTTAGAAGGCTTTGCCTTTAAAAACAGTGATCAGCAGCAGGTTTACAGCCATAAATCTAGACCACACAGCCTGAATACAGGAGACCATCAGCTTTATTTCTCCTTTTTAAACATGTTTTACCTCCTTATCCTCTCAATAGAAGTACTTTATTAATCATATTCATTAATAATCATGATTATAATGCTGGTCACATTCATCACTTCAGAAAAGTGTCCTCAGCCTCAGTCTAAGACCATAACATGCTTAACTGTCCTAGTATTGCTATAAAACAGGGTGAAGGCTATGAAATGGTTGCTAGTAGCTTCACTTTCACACCGGTATACATTTATAATGTGATATATACTATAATATATAGCTCATCTGTAGTATTGAGCACTATATGCAGCCTCATAATGCCACTAGAAGGGTTTGCCATTAAAAACAGTGATCAGCAGCAGGTTTGAAGCTACATATCTAGGCTGCACAGTCTAAATACAGAAGACTAACAGCTTTATTCCTCCTTTTTGAACATATCTGCTGTTTTTTTACCTCATTTTCTCAACAGAAGGATTTCACCCATCTCATTTATTAATAATCATTATGTCATGATTTGTAATATTTTCACTTCAGAAAAGTGTCTCAGCCTCAGTATTACTGTAAAACAGAGAGAAGGCTAATAAATGGTTGCTGGTAGCTGAAACTGTCTGACTGATTTACATTTATAGTATACAATTATATAATTAGCATCACTGAAATAAACACATAGAGCAAAAACATACATCGTTGAGGACTGTATGTGTCTCAGAATGCAGTTAGAAGGGTTTGCCATTAAAAACAGTGATTAGCAGCAGGTTTAGTCATTTCTGTAGGCCATACAGCCCAAATACAGAAGCCTAGCAGCTTTATTTCTCCTTTTTAACCTCTTATTCTCCAGGGTGTATTCTGGTTTGTCCTTTTGAATGTACATGACCAAATCATAAGGCAAATTATTCAGTAACTGCATGAAATAAATGTACATTAATTTATTTTTTATTTGGTAAAAGCTCCTCTCACATTAACAGAGCATGTGTTTTATGATCATACACATATTGCTATATGCTTACAATTTACTGCTGAAAGCCAAAAATCTTAGACGCTCTTTGTATTATTTTATAAAAATAGTTTTTACAGAGCAGATCACTGAAGAGACGCCATCTGTTTATAGTTTATAGCCCAGATTTGTGGAAAAATGGGTCGACTTTCAGTAGAAAAAAAAACTGAGTTCGGCTTCTTTTATTACAAGGGTTTAAAATTACATCACCCATCTATTTGACTGGAGAGAAGACAGTTACAGCTCTCATACGACCCCCACCTTTAGAATGTAGCTTATGAAATATGAAAGTTATGAAGAATATGACGAAGTGCGTTTTGGAACCACCGGTGGTCTCACTTTAGAAAAGTTTTTTCAGCCTCAATCTAAGACCATAAAGTGATTAACTATCCTACACTCCACACTGGCATACATTAATAGTGTAATGTATACTATAATATATAGCGTATCTGTAGTATTGAGGACTATATGTGCAACCAGAAGGGTTACAAACAGTGATTCGCAGCAGGTTTACAGCCATAAATCTAGGCCACACAGCCTGAATACAGGAGCCGAGCAGCCTTATTTCTCCTTTTTAAACATGTTTTACCTCCTTAACCTCTCAATAGAGGTACTTTATTAATCATATTCATTAATAATCAGGATTATAATGCTAGTTTGTCACATTTATCACTTCAGAAGTGTTTTCAGCCTCAATCTAAGACCATAACATGCTTAACTGTCCTAGTATTACCATAAAACAGACAGTAAAGGCTAATAAATGGTTGCTGGTAGCTACACTGTCTGACGGATTTACATTAATAGTATACAATTATATAATTAGCATCACTGAAATAAACACACAGAGCAAAAAACAAATATTGTTGAAAGATATGTAGCTTCATGATGCAGTTAGAAGGGTTTGCTAATAAGAACAGTGATCAGCAGCAGGTTTACAGCCATAAATCTAGGCCACACAGCCTCAATACAGGAGCCTATCAGCCTTATTTCTCCTTTTTAAACATGTTTTACCTCCTTATCCTCTCAACAGAGGCACTTTATTAATCATATTCATTAATAATCATGATTATAATGCTAGTTTGTCACATTCATCACTTCAGAAAAGTGTTCTGAGACCGTAAAGTGCTAAACTGTCCTAGTACTGCCATAAAACAGAGTGAAGGCTCAGAAATGGTTACTAGTAGCAACACCGTGACTTTCATTCGGAGCCGTTAATAAGCGTCACTGAAACACGTCTGATAGCAAAGCCCATCTTCTGCTGAGGACTCTGTGGAACCCTGCAAGCTTAAAAAATAACCGGTCATTAAAACCGTGAACAGCAGCAGGTTTGATTCATTTCGCTCCAAAACACTGGAACACTCAACACACAGCGTGCAGTCCAGAGCCAGAGGCTCAGCAGCTCCGAGTTCTCCTTCTCTGAATCAACCTGCTGTTTTTAACATATTTACCTCCTCATCTCCTCGACCGAACTGAAGCCCGAGATCCACCAAATGCTCCACGCGGATGAACCCGTCTGCATCTTCATCACACACATCAAACACCTCCTTCAGCTTCCTGAGGAAGATCAGGAGCTGCTCCTGATCCGGAACGGCCTCCATGCTGGAGAACTACAGAGGAACCACCACCATCAGCAGCTCGCGCTTCGCTCCATCCCTCCATCCACAACACGCACTCGACAAAACACGCACAGGGACTGGAGACGACTCGTCAGCGAATCGGTTCAGTTGAACCAGTTCTTTTCAATGAATCGGACGAACCGATTCGCATAGGCAAATGAATCGAACTTCGTTTTGCGTCTCTAGGGGTGGGCGATATGGCAAAAAAATTATATCACGATATCAGGATTTTAACGATACACGATATGGATAATGAAATTTAGTTTATCTGAGATTTAATAAGTTGGAAAAGACAAAATAGGACCTATAGTGCCACATATAAAAATTCTATGATAATAATAATATTAAATCTGAAATGTGAAATTTTTTTATTCAGTATTTTACTAATTGCACTGCACTAAATCCAATTCAACATCACTAATTATGCTCACTTTGTAATGAAACCTGTAGTTGGTGCTCTTTAAGTACTGAGAAAGTCAACAATATGCTCAGAAAAGCATATTGACACATTATTTATCTTGATAAGAATTAAATATCATCATATTTCCCACCCCATCACATATTATAATGTGCTATGCATACTATATATGCTATACTAATAAATATATTACATATAGTGGAGTGTTCTACGTACTGTGTTGGCAGTATACAATTTTGGACGAAGCCAATGTTTATATCCTCAATAGAAAACTTGTGTAAAAAAGGTTTTACATAAATGTAACATTTATAAAACTATTTACAAAGGATTCTAATGATGTTGAGAGAGGATGAATCCAACTTCTGACACCATTGTGATGTGGTATGTTCTTGCTAGAAATCTGGAGGATTTGAGATTGTGGTCCTTAACTCAGCTTTTACTCGACTTAACTCAGAATACAGTTTACCGAAAGGGGAAAACAGTTCTCAGGCTAGCTCATGGCTCTTAATGTTAGCTGGCTCTAGCTCTGCTACAACAGAGCCTCGCCTAGCCCTTCAAAATAAAAGTCCAAGAAACGCTAGGAACAATGACCCAACACTACCATGAGGAAAGCACCTCTTTTAGAACTAAATAAGACTAAGCGTGCTCTGATTCCACATTAACATCAAAAATCAGAAAATATCACATTAAGAGCAACTTCCTTGAATCAGCATTTGCGCTTTGTGCATTTGACTCACTGACTCAAATGTTGTATATGGAGAATTGAATCGAGCATGAAGAGTAAAGTAGACTTGACTCGTTATTGTATATATATATATATATCATACTTACGTCTTGATTCGATCACTCAGTATGAACTGAATTTGTTGACTCTGCTTAGGAATCAGTGAGTCATAGAACCAAAAGTTTGGTTCACTGAAACGGACAGTTCAAATGAATCGGTTCGCTAAGCTGAATCGAATCCACCGTCGCTTGCCTACGACCACTTGCACTCTCATCACTGAACAACGACATCAACAGGACTTGATGAGCTCAGCAGTGACGCAAGCGGCGCCGCTCTCCGCTACAGGAGGAGACGATGGCCCGACGCACGCCCACAAAATGACGTCACCTCGTGACGTTCCGTGAACACGCGAACTCCACCTGAACTGCAAAGATGCTCCAGTATAAGCAAAATGTTTTAAAGAATGATGAGAATTCTCTGCATAAGTAAGTGGTTAAGATGTAAACAGAGTCATTCAGAGCGGTTCAGAGTGGTTCAGAGTGGTTTGGTGTGAAACTCTGTTCTAGATAAACTTACCGAGTCAGAGCTGTTCACAGTGGTGGTGATAGGAACCAGACGTCCACCTCTAAAAGCTCCCTCACAGAAAGTTACTACATGAAATGGTTATGAATTCACTGCCTGATGACTGAGACACTGTTTTACGATAGTTTCTGTTTTACGATAGATTCTGGCCTAAAATATAATAAAAAAAAAACATTTATGGTGGAGGGATACATGTAGGGCGTTCTAAGGCGAAAATAGTCCCCAAAGAAAACTTATTATTTCAGATTTTCCACACACACACACAAACACACACAAACACACACACACCACAGTAGTAATAATTACAATAATAATAAAAAGAAGAACTGGGTCAGTTTTATATATCAAAAATATTTATTCATTTATTCACAGTACTTTTTAAAAATGCAACAACACAAAAGTGTCACTTAAAAACAAAAACTGCTCTAAAAGGTAAATCCTGGTTCTTCTGCCATCTCTCAGCCGGTGTTCTCCACTATGAGCCGCGGCTCCAGCAGCGAGTCCCACCGCTCCGTCAGCTGCACAGACATCACACACAGCGTTATAACACGCCCACTTTCTGACATCACAACCATTCAGCTACCGGTAATCAGGAATCCATTCAGTGGGTCAGATTCTATTTCAATATTTAGCTCTGAGTCAGAATGAACTGATACATGAAGATCAGCGGAGGAACTACTGACACTGCGGTGTAATACAGACAATACAGCTGTCTGTATACAAAAAAAGCTCAAAATTGATATTTTGGCCAAAAAAAAAAAAATCAGCACCTACTGAATACAGTGAATATACTAACACTGGTAAGCACTTTTTGTCAGGTTAAAACGGTTATATCGGGATTTTTGCATACTGAATTAAAATTTTACTAATTAACTACAGATTTTGTTTTGTACAGAGGGAAATTTGTCTGTATTTTCTCCCCATATGTTATATTTTTACATTATTTTCTTAGTTATTTGCCAAAAAACAGTCTTGTTATATTGACTTCCTTTACTAGGTTATAATGTTTTTTCCTCCTGCTATAAAGTTGCCATTTCATTAAAATGTTGAAAAGCAGCCACTACAGTAGAAAATAGAAAAATATAACGCAAACATGACATTATTATTCCACAGTGAGATGCAGAATATGAGCCAAAATGAAAAAGAAACCCTCTATTACAGTTTCTTTACTCGACCTGTTTAACTGAAAAACAACACATGAGGATTTACATTCAAAACCAGAAATGCTGATTTCGTGTCAGAACTGAATACAATCTGCCTTTAAATGTAACGAAGGCACACTTACTGCTTCCCACTGTGCAGCACTTTAAACTGATTTTACGCATTGAAAAGCATCATAACAGTGAAACCAGTGAAATGCAATCCACACATAACATTACTGTTCCACAGGTGACGTGCAGAATATGCGAGAAAATGCAAAGTAAAACCCCCACTGCACTGTTTTCACTTTTCTTTTTGTACTTCAAATGTACTTTGTCTCATTGAAATGCAACTAAAATGAAATGCAAAAGATCCACTACACTGATTTAACCGTGTTTACAGTGCTGCACAGTGGAGAGCGGTACAGTCATTATTACACCTGCAGGCAGATTAATTTCAGTTCTGACATTAAATCAGCATTTTATTTTTAAAAGGCAAATCCTCATTTACTGACGATGAGTGGAGTGAAAACAGTGTAACAGAGGGTTTGTTTTTATTTTGGCTCATATTCTGTATCTCACTGTGGAACCATAATGTCATTGGTGCATTACTTTTCAATATTTTAAAGAATGGCAGCTTTATAGCAGGAGGAAAAACATCTTAACCTTGTGATGAGAGTTAATGCAACAAGCTTGTTTTTTATTTTTTTAAAAACTAAGAAAATTATGTTAAAAATACATATTTGGGGAAAAACAAACAAATAAATTACCTTCCATACAAAACAAAATCTGTGGTTAGGAAAACTAATTGTGTTTTTGAATTCAGTTTGCAAAAATCTCTAATCATCTAATAAAACGTGTTTACCAGAGTTATTATGTTCACTGTATTAAGTATGAGCTGATTTTTTTTTTGGAAAACATTATTTTTGAGATGTTTTTGTATACAGACAACTGTGTTGCCTGTATTACACCACTAAAAGAAAGAAAAAAAAACATTATAACCTACACTCTTCAAAAAGATGGTTCTTCAAGGGTTCTTTAGTAAAGAACATGGTTCTATATAGAACTATGATCAAAGAACCCTCTGCATGGTTAAATAATTCTTTGCATCATGAAAGTGTTCTTCAGACTGAACTCTTTTTGAAAATGGTTCTATATAGCACTAAAGGTGTTCCACTATTGTTACAAGCCAAAGAACCCTTTTTTGGTGCTATGTAGAACCTTTTTGCTAAGAGTGTAATGGAAGTTAATGTAACAAGATTATTTTTGGCAAAAAAACTAAGAAAATTATGTAAAAAACGTAACATATTGGGGGAAAAATAAAAAATAAAAATGTGGCCTGTGCAAAAGTCATATCACATTTTATATTTTGTTCCTCCATCAATATTTTAAACTCAACAAACAAGAAACGGTCACTAAAATTTGCAGAAAAATGTGGTATTAAACTTTTGCATATGACTGAGAACATAACTAAAAACGATAAAGCAGAAAACTACAGTGAAGTGGAGACTTATGGACAGTGCAGAGCTGAGGGAGTAACAGGTCAGTAAAAGTCTAAAGTCTGGGCAGATGATCGGCTCAGATTCACGCTGTCAGAATGTATTTTACAGCGCGAGTGGACGGCAGCACCCACAGCCGTTTCACAAAGACCTGCAGGCTTTACCTCCATCCATAAAGAGGACCACCCTAAAGCTCTAATGGAGGCTGGGGGGGATCAATACAGAAAGATGAGCGACAAAAGCTGAGTTTGGAGCTTTGCCAGCACAATGTTTGGGCTTCTAACCGTCGAGTAAATGCTGAACACAGTGAAACGCTACAACACCACAACAACAGAGCGTACAGGCCGTGCGAGGCCTCCACGCTGCACAGCTGAGGGGCTTTTCATTCAGGACTCATTACTATAACATAAATATGGACTACAGGGCTCTAACATAATGTCATAGTACTTCACGGTTTATGGCACGATATGCATCATAATGATATTAGTTTATATTAGGTAATCAGTTTTTTGAGGTTTGCGTAAAATTAAAGCAAATTCTCCAGCAAAACAGAAGAGTGACATTTAAATACAACGACTTTTTTCACATTTAATGTTGAATAATGTTGAATAAGAACAAACAGACAGCAGTGGTCCTATGGTGGTCCCTTTTCTTCTGAATGGCGTAGAGGTGGGCTGATAAACTGCAGTACAGAGTGCACTTGTATGGTAATACAAATAAGCCAAATTTCAGCATCTGGACAGAGGAGACGGAGTGTGTGTGTTGAGATTTGACCTGTATGTGTGTGTGTTACCTGAGATCCGACTGTGACGGCGTACTCCACGCTCTCTGAACCATCCGGATTCTGATAAACCAGATCAAACTTCCCGGGCTCCCCTCGGGCTGGAGACACACAAAGGTTACTGAGATCATCTGCTGAGGAACCAGACGTCCACCTCTAAAAGCTCCCTCACAGAAAGTTACTACATGAAATGGTTATGAATTCACAGCCTGATGACTGAGACACTGTTTTATGATACTTCTCAGAAGTTTAGGCCTCAAAATCCATTCATAGTGGAGGGATACAAAATATGCAGGGTGCTGTGAGGCAAAATAGTCCCCAAAGAAAAACTTATTATTTCAGATTTTCCACTATTTCCCATCATCAAAATTCCATATAAACTCAGAAGACTCGTGTAGGTTCACTGGTGGTTCTGGATAGTAAATAAAATGTCTATATTTGTGTTGTAGTCATGGCGACCCCTGGTTCCTATCACCACCACTGTAAAGACATCTGAACCATTTCACACCAAACCACTCTGAACCTCTCTGGTCTCTAAGACTGCATTTTGTAAAAAAGTACAGTATCAGTATTGTCAATAGCAACGTGAAGCAATTTCTGATGCGCACACACATTACAGGGTGATGCGTACATGTGCGCCACTAGATGGAGCTTAACTGAAAGCAGCAGTGTGATTATTTCACGCTGGAGACGTGCAGCAGCAAAAACTGTTCACTGTAAAATCTGTAGCGTCAGTATTTCAAGTAGAGACACTAGTAGTGGGTGATATAATGATTGAAATTCTTCCTGAGATACTTTACATGGCCAAAAGTATGTGGACACCCCTTCTAATTAGCTGATTCAGCCACACTCACTGCTAACAGGTGTATAAAATCAAGTACATAGCCTTGCAGTCTCCATAGGCACACACTGGCAGTAGAATGAGTCGTACTGAAGAGATCAGAGACTTTAAACGTGGCACTGTCAGAGGATGCCACCAGTAACACTTCTGCACTTCCCATCAGTTCAGAAATCCAGGATTTACCTTGAGATTGAGTGAGAAGTTCCAGCTCAATCATGTTAGTGGCGTGATTAAAACCAATAATCTTCCCTTCCTGCAGGAAACAGAGAAAAACATCAAATTCTCCTGTAAACACCACGACTTACAGTGAAGAATTTTCTGAAAAGCTGAAAAACTTACTTTATAATCAGACACTTCTGGACTGTAGTTCTCTGTGAGCTCCAGCAGCTGGAACAAAACAATCATCATTAAAAGAACAGTGTGACTGATTAAAGCTATAAACTCTCTGTAATTAAACAAAATAATGGCCTATTTTACTCAACACAGGCATTAAATTAAGAAAGCAATGAACCGAAACGAATCCCAGCTCAGCGGTTCTGCGTTTTCTCTCTCAGACGCACCTTGAAAGCGATTTTCTGTCCCGCTGCAGGCGGAGCTGCGAGCAGAGGCAGAGCGCTGTAGTCCCGCTGGGCTCCGGCTCCGGAGGATTCTGCAGAAAACACAGAAGGAGAATTACAAAAGCTCATTAAACACTTCTATTAAAGTAGAAAGAGTTAACAGGGCATCTAAACCTGGAACCAGAGCTTCATGTATTACATGATGTTATTTATTGTGTTATGCAGAATCCCATAGCTCAGCATTATGACCCTCAGCCTCATCAAGGCAAGAGGTTTTTGTCATTCCATCTGTGTACGAGTACATAGTGGAGTGAAATTACGTTCCTCCAGGAACAACACGGTGCAACGTGGAACAAAGAGCAGTGTGCAGACGTGAGTGTGCAGAAAAATTAAACTAGAAACAACACAATAAATACGATATATAAACAGAGATTAGACACAGTAAACAGACTGGACAGTGCAGCACCGACACAGCACTCATTTCAGGACAGGAGGTAGGGTTGTGGAATAAGGTGCAGAGATATTTAACATGCTGTGATCTGTGAGTTACGCAGTCAGATAACATACATAAACACTGCAGTTACTGAGGTAGGATACGCAGTACTACAGTAAAACACAGTGTAAAGAGTGTTAGCAGCAATGATCCAGATAGAGCAGGTAGAGCATCAAAGAGGAGTGTGTGTGTAGAGTGTGTGTGTGTGAGTGAGTGTAGAATATGTGTGTGTGTGTGTGTGTGTGTATAGAGTGTGTGTGTGTGTGTGTAGAGTGTGTGTGTGTGTGTGTGAGTGTGTGTATAGAGTGTGTGTATGTGTGTAGAGTGTGTGTGTGTGTGAGTGTAGAGTGTGTGTGAGTGTGAGTGTAGAGTGTGTGTGTGTGTGTGTGTGTAGAGTGTGTGTGTGTGTGAGTGTAGAGTGTGTGTGAGTGTAGAGTGTGTGTGTGTGAGTGTAGAGTGTGTGTGTGTGAGTGTAGAGTGTGTGTGAGTGTAGAGTGTGTGTGTGTGAGTGTAGAGTGTGTGTGAGTGTAGAGTGTGTGTGTAGAGTGTAGAGTGTGTGTGTGAGTGTAGAGTATGTGTGAGTGTAGAGTGTGTGTGAGTGTAGAGTGTGTGTGTGAGTGTGTGTGTGAGTGTAGAGTGTGTGTGTGAGAATGTGAGTGTGAGGTAGTGTGGAGTGTAGAGTGTGTGTGAGTGTAGAGTGTGTGTGTGTGAGTGTAGAGTGTAGAGTGTGTGTGTGAGTGTAGAGTGTGAGTGTGTGTGTGTGAGTGTAGAGTATGTGTGTGTGAGTGTGTGTGTGTGAGTGTAGAATATGTGTGTGTGTGTGAGTGTAGAGTGTGTGAGTGTAGAGTGTGTGTGTGTGTGTGTGTGTGTGTGTAGTGTGTGTGTGTGTGTGTGTGTGTGTGTAGAGTGTGTGTGTGAGAATGTGAGTGTAGAGTATGTGTGTGTGAGAATGTGAGTGTAGAGTATGTGTGTGTGAGAATGTGAGTGTAGAGTATGTGTGTGTGTGTGAGTGTAGAGTGTGTGTGTGTGTGTGTGTGTGTGTGTGTATGTGTGTGTGTGAGTGTAGAGTGTGTGTGTGTGAGAATGTGAGTGTAGAGTATGTGTGTGTGAGAATGTGAGTGTAGAGTATGTGTGTGTGTGTGAGTGTAGAGTGTGTGTGTGTGTGTGTGTGTGTGTGTGTATGTGTGTGTGTGAGTGTAGAGTGTGTGTGTGAGAATGTGAGTGTAGAGTGTGTGTGTGTGAGAATGTGAGTGTAGAGTATGTGTGTGTGTGTGAGTGTAGAGTGTGTGTGTGTGTGTGTGTGTGTGTGTGTATGTGTGTGTGTGAGTGTAGAGTGTGTGTGTGTGAGAATGTGAGTGTAGAGTATGTGTGTGTGTGTGTGTGTGTGTGTGAGTGTAGTGTAGTGTGTGTGTGTGTGTGTGTGTGTGTGAGTGTAGAGTGTGTGTGTGAGAATGTGAGTGTAGAGTGTGTGTGTGTGAGAATGTGAGTGTAGAGTATGTGTGTGTGTGTGTGAGAATGTGAGTGTAGAGTGTGTGTGTGTGTGTGTGTGTGGTGTGTGTGTGAGTGTGGTGTGAGATGTAGTGTAGAGTGTGTGTGTGTGTGTGTGTGTGTGTGTGTGTGAGTGTGAGTGTAGTGTGTGTGAGTGTGAGTGTAGTGTGTGTGTGTGTGTGTGTATGTGTGTGTGAGGAAAGTCAGTGTGAGGGACGGATGGGGTCCACAATGCTGGTGGCTTTGGGATGCAGCGTGTGGTGTAGATGTCCATGATGGGGGGGAGAGAGACCCTGATGATCTTCTCCGCCGTCCTCACTATGCGCTGTAGGGTCTTGCAGTCAGAGGTGGTGCCGTTCCCAAACCAGGCGATGATGCAGCTGCTCAGGATGCTCTCCACAGTCCCCCTGTAGAACATGGTGAGGATGGGAGGGGGAGATGAACTTTCTTCAGTCTCCGCAGGAAGTAGAGGTGCTGCTAGGCTCTCTTGGCTATGGAGTTGGTGTTGAGGGACCAGGTGAGGTTCTCAGATGTGGACACCGAGGAACTTGGTGCTCCTGACGATTTCCAAAGAAGAGCCAGTGATGTTCAGTGGGGGGGGGAGACACCTCGCACTCTTCGGAAGTCAACAACCATCTCCTTAGTTTTGTCCACATTCAGAGACAGGTTGTTGGTTCCGCACCAGTCCGTTAGCCGCTGCACCTCCTCTCAGTTCATCAGACTTTATGCTAATTTAATGCATGTCAGTCTACTACAGTTTGGTATGGAAATGTAGATCTCCAAACTCGTAATGAACTGAAAGGGACTGTCGGTGAAGCTTCAAAGATAACTGAAATATCATTTCCTTCAGTTGACTATATTTATAATCAGTGACAAATATAATCAAGTGGGCAAAGAGAATAATTACAGATCCCTCTGATCCGCCGTACAATCTTTCCCAATTACATCCTTCTGGCGGATCTCTAAAAATTAGGACACCATGCTTTAAGAGCAGCTTTTTCCTGCTGCAATCAGGTCACTAAACTCTTCTGAGTAGCACATATTATGGTCTGTCTGTGAGATTTCCAGCCTTAGTAAGAACACAGATAAAAATGACTGAAATTACTGATTCTCCTGCATTAAATGTATATTGTATTGTATTTTATTTACTGTATATGTTCTATATTGTATGTTTATGTGTCTTGTACTATAACAGAGTTGAATTATATCTTTATGTGCTGGATACGATCACCACTGAGGTGTGGCAATGAAAAGAATCGAGCAATTAAAGAATCAATTTTTATCAACCAGTGTTCTCTCACTACAATACCCAGCATGCATTAAGCAAATACGTCATATAACCAATGACGGTGGTGTCACCCAATTCTGACTGCTAGCCTAGCCACTGAGCTACAGGCTAATAAATACAATCAAGAAAGTCAGAGGGGTAAAAAAGCGCTCTCTGTGCTCTCAAAATGGCTTTAATTTAACGTAATAATGGCAAAATGCTGTGCGACACACTGTGACTCAGAGGAACTGAACGGTGCTCGGAGTCTCGGAGCGCTGGTGCTGGTGCATCCCGCCGTTAAAACAATGGCTGTGCATTTTCGGACGATGTGCGGTGAATAGAGATGTAGAGTATAAGAAAAATCAAAGTGTTTTTGGAGCATTGAAGTATGTAAATCTGTTCTAGACCCCAAAAATAAAACTACAAACACTGAAAATGAGCAGAAAAGGTTCCCTCTTATAATGGAAAACTGAGTTTTCGTGTGTTAACATCTGGATGTCCACCCACCTCTATCACCCGGCTTCTGTTGGTCTGTGAATCGACCTGCTTCTGCTGCTCCCCGCTGTCATAGTTATAGTGAAAGTTCTGTTTCCATGGCGTCCCTCTGGCCCTCCCGAAGCCGCCCCAGACCCCTCCACGACCCCTGACCCTACCGCCCCCGCGGGGGGTCATTCCCATGACCTGCGGGTTGGGTTTCTTAATCACCAGCTCCGTCTCACTGCTGCTGTCCGAGTCTGAGCTTTCTGGCTTCTTCTCATCCTTTTTGACCAGCGGAGTGGACGGAGCAGCAGCTGGACCATTCTGGACTGCAGAGGGTGGAGGTACCTTCTTAACTGGAGGTGTTGGTGAAGATGATGATGATGATGAATCAGAGGACGGTTGTGTGGGGGGCTTTTTGGCTGACGGTTTAGAGTTTGTGGAGGTGGGTTTTGGTGTAACGGGAGCTGGTTTGACAGTCACGTTCGGCTTTGTAGGTGCAGCATCTTCAGAAGACGAAGAACCTTCTGAAGAAGTGCTTTCCTTCGCTTTAGCTGCTACAGCCTGCTTGGGCTTGGGTTTAGGTTTGGGTGGTGGGGGTTTCTGAGCGCTGCTGTCTGAAGAGTCTGATGTGTCATCATGTTTCCTACTCGTTTGCGATGCTTTGCCGTTGGCAGACACAGAAGAACCCGACGCTTTTTTGCTGCTTTTCTCCGGTTTGGTCTTGGAGGAGGCGGGTTCTTTAGCGGGTGTGATGGGTTCCACAGCAGCCTCAGCCTTTTTCTCTACCTTCTTTTTCTTCTTCTTCTTCTTCTTCTTCTTGGTCTCCTCTGGTTGGTTGAAACCGTTTACTTGGCTTGGCTCACTTCTGCTCTTCTTTGGTCCTACAGCCACGTCGTCCTCCAGCAGCTGCTCCTCATCCTCTCTGCTCCTCTTCTTCCCTGCAGTCTGCACACTCAGACAGGAGGGGCTGGAAACCTTCACCCTGAAAAGAAGGACAAACATGTTATACCTCTTCTGCAGAAAACTGGAACCATTTGACCCGTTAAGGCGAAACTGACACTGAATATTCGACAACGTCTGTTCACAAACGCATTATCCTCTCCTGAAGTAACAGGTCAGTCGTGGTCATCAGGCTCACTGTGAGTAACTTCACCAAACGTCATTTATTCACCATTTAAACACAGAGTAGGAATTAAAGCACAGAGCGGTTATTTTTGGTGTTATGCTGGGCAGCTGTGGCCATCGGACTGAAGATCTGCGTGTTGTTCACATGATCGGCTGCTTCACAGCTCTTTAGAATCACTTCATTCATTTTAACTGTTTTACTGTTATCATTTTATATTGTTTATATATGATTTAGTGCAGTTCAGAACTAAGAAAATTACGTTATTACATGTAAAAGGTTATAAATACACTGCCTGATGTCTGAGACACTGTTTATGAACTTTTACTAAAGTTCAGTCTTTTCTCTCTCAGAGCGACGCTGAGAAACTTGCTGCGTTTGTTCAGCAGAGTTGATCACTGTAATGATCTTCTCACTGGAGAAAACAGTCCATCCTCTAGAACCTGTACAGAACGCAGCAGAACGGATCCTCACAGCACCAACACAGAGCTCATATCACCCCGGTACACACTGCACTGACCGCCTGGATCTGTTAGAGAGAGTTTAAAGCTCTGCTGCTGGTTTTTAAATCTCTAAATGACCTTAAAGCTCCTGACCGTCTGTTTATGATCTCAGATCTGCAGATTCTGACCTTCTGAACTCCTTCAGTAAAACACAGAAAACGTGGAGAGACTCTTTCAGTTATTCTGCTTCTAAACTGTGGAGCTCAGTTCAGCTTTTATTAGACAGTCGAGCTCAGAGCTCACTTTTAATAAACACCTGAAAACGCAGCTCTTTAACTCAGCGCTCATTAAACTCTACGGCTCGTGGTGTTTCTCTCTTTAAACTGACCCGTCATCGTGTCGTCCATTACCGTAAACATTCTCTCCTGTCTGTAGAGCACTGTGAGCTGCCACTGCTATGAAAAGTGCTCTAAAAATAAAGATATTATTATTATTATCATTATTATCATTTTGTGATAGGTTTTGGCCTAAAACTGTACTGTAATCAATTTATTTTAATCCATTCATGGTGGAGGGATACATGCAGGGCGCTGTGAGGCAAAATAGTCCCCAAACAAACTTATTATTTCAGATTTTCCACTATTTTCCATCATCAACATTCCATATAAACTCAGAAGACTCGTGTAGGTTCACTGGTGGTTCTGGATAGTAAATAAAATGTCTATATTTGTGTTGTAGCCATGGCGACCCCTGGTTCGTATCACCACCACTGTAAAGACATCTGAACCATTTCACACCAAACCACTCTGAATCACTCTGATTACATCTCACAGACTGCATTATGGAGGAATTTTGAAAAACTTGGTGAAGTTCCCCTTTAAAAGGACCATTTCCCACATTTTCTATTTTTCTCAGGACCGTTTATAACATTTGTGTGGGTTCTTCTTCAGTCACAAGCTTGACATCATAAAAAATAGTAGAACCCTTTTTGGTGCTGTATAGAACCACATACAACACGTTCACCATCAGTCTGAAGAACCTTTCACCACGTAAAGAACCCTTTCACCACGTAAAGAACCCTGTCAGCAGGCAAAGCTGCGCTGTTGTGTTCTGACCCCGCTGTGGTTCCTGCACCGTTACCTGATGCTGTCGTTGTCCCGGATCAGGTAGATGCTCTCAGCCGGGGGCAGGTAGCTCTCCTCTATGAACAGGTCCAGCTCGGTTCTGCGGCTGTAGCCGAACCTCTCCCGGATCTCACTGCACAGGTCCGCTATAACCCTGCAGCGGTTCTGATCCAGCAGGATCCAGCTCATGCGGCACTGCGGCCCGGAGGGAGGAGGATAGTCGAACCGGAGCCGGAGCCTCACCGCGCTGCTGCCCGCCATGCCTGCCGGAGAGAGAAGGAGCAGCCCGTGCAGCTTAATCACCACACTCCCCCTACCGGCCTGGAGGAGAACGGCGGCTACTGTTCCCCTTTTCACACACACACACGCACAGTTTTTCCTTTCTAACAGTGAAGTATTTTTTACAAGATCATAGTTTATTAATGTAAAAGAATTCATTGATTTCCTGAACAGAGCAGCATAAAACATTTTAACACTGCTGTTATATATTTAAGAGCTTTTAAACTTGAGTTATAGGAGTTTAAACGGCGCCTCACGTACATTCATGACGTCAGTGAGCGCGAACAGCCAATGAGCTGCTCCGCTCGCCAATCAGTCATCACGCTCTAGCAGTAAAGCCCGCCTCCTGCTGCCCTAAACCCGTTTGCTGTAGAATAAAGGAAACATACAGGTGAGATTTCTTTGTTTTTTAGTGAAATCCATCCTTCAACTGTCTAAACTAAAGGAAAGTTCTGGTTCCTGTTTTTGATACAATGTCGGGGCAGAAACTGGCCAGGCTCTTCATAAACCGGCTCTGGTATGTCCCAGTAGGAGTTGGGTCTCTTGGAAGTGGCTGCTCTTGTGGCAGCAGTAAGCGGCCACTTTTATTAGCGGCCGCCATTGATGGGCTACTTTTTTTATGTTTTATTTTATTGCTAGAGGAACAAGTAATTATCAGAGACAGGGTTTCAGTATAACGATAGTTCCCAATGAGAAGTGAAAAGTTTAAATAAAGGAAATAAAGAATAATACAAAAAATAATAATGACATTGTCATCTTTAAATGCACTGTAAGATGGGATTCTCTTTGTAAATTTCATTTTATGGATAAAGTAGAATGAACAGATTAAGCAAGTAGCAAATGTCCTTATTGGAGTCTTTATAATAAAATTAAATATCAAATATATCTATTCTTAATAGAAATGCTCATTTTCTGTCCAATATCCTTCGTTGCATCATACCAAAAATTCTTAGAATGAATACAGTTGAAGAAGATGTATTCAATACATTCATTTTATTGAGCAGCTACATCACGGTCACTTTGCAGCCACTTCGAGGCCACTTTTATTAGTGACCGCCTCTGAGCGGCCACTTCACAGCCACTTTCATTAGTGACCGTCACTTCACCGCTGCTGCTCCATCACTTTTAAATTTACATTTCAAATAAATTGCAATCCTGGCCCAAATACATTCCAAACACAAACATGCATTTTAGAATATACTGCCATGTTAATAATATTAGTAAATATATTTTAAAATGCACTTATGTTAAAATGTATGGGGTAATATAACACAGAGAAATGTACTATAGAAAAATACACGTATGTAAATGTATTTATGAAGTACATTGCTATACGCAAGTGAGACTTGGGCCACCACGAAGAGGGAAGAACAACGACTACTAACGTCGCAGAGGGCCATGGAACGATCAGTGCTGGGAATCACATTGCGAGACCACATCCGGAACGAGGAGATCAGACGTAGAAGCGGCGTGAAAGACGTGATCGCAGAATACCGGCAGGCCAAGCTCAGATGAGCTGGCCATGTCGCACGGTTCACCGACCACCGGTGGACCCGCGCAGTTGCCGAGTGGTATCCGCGTGACCACTCGGAAGGCCTCCAATAAGATGGGAAGACGAGATACGAAACACCATGGGAACCTTGTGGAGGAGACTGGCAAGATCCCGTATGGAATGGAAGCAGTTTTGTGACCAGCGACGTCCACAAGACGTCTGATGGACTGGTCGGTCAAGTGGTCAAGTGAAATGAATTTGAACTCCAGCGTTTTAATTGTAAATGTTAGTAAATGGACCTTTAACAGGACAAAAGCAAGTGTTGTAGATATTGATACACTGTGAAAATGTAGTTTGACGATTTGATATCTTGTTTATTTGATATACATTTTGTGTGAGTTTCCTAATGCAAAGTACAATGCAAAGCAGAGACGTCACTCAGTTCATTCAGTTCATGTATATTTAGTTACAGTTAACCTTTATTAAAATTACATACATTTGAACAATGTAATGAGAAATACAAATAAATGCATTTTAAATATACGTTTAAGAAATACATTTTGGGCCATTTTCATATATTGCAAAAATATATTTCATAAATATATTTGATAATTACTTGTAATTATATACCATATAAGTTAAATATTTATTTAATATAAACAAATTTGTATTTATGTAGAAATACTAGAGTTAAATAAATAAATAAATAAATATACACATAGAAATGTACAATTCATTTATCATTTATATATATATATATATATATATATATATATATATATATATATATATATATATATATATAAAATCATTTATATATACATCATCTTTAACCACATAATCCAGATAGGGTCACATCTCCATGTTCCCTCCATTTATATATACATATACAGTGGTAATAACGGCTCTATTTACAACTCATTCTTGCTAAAAAGAACCATCAGGATTAACACCTAACTGGCTTAATTGTTTCCAATAGAAACCACTATAGTTTCCTGTCGAACACCTTTAGATCCCACTAGGAAACCATCAAATGCATTTAGAATCAGTCATTGGTCAACTGGTAAACCGTTAGGATCCTCTACACTGTGATATCAACCCATTAAGAAAAGCCAAAACACATTGCAAAACCACCAGGAACCACCAGAAACACTTAATGGTTTCCATGTTTTTTTTTCTTATTCAGCAGGGATGGTTCTAAACAGAACCACTCCCTTTGCTAAAGAACCATAGTTTTAAAGCGTGGTGTATAAACACAGGGGTTGTAGCTGCAGCGCTCAGATGTGTAAGAATAATTTAAAAAATCATAAATTTGCATAAAAATGTAAACGTTTATAGCTTAAACAGTTAAAGATTGTGAACAGGTGTGACGTAATACATGCAAAACACATATTTAAACACTATTGTAATTAATGTGGGGGTCGTTAAGCGACAGAGCAGCGCGCTGAGACACGTTTTTGTGGAGACTCACCGTGACGTCGCACTTCCTCCTGCTGTGTGTGTGTGTGTGTGTGTGTCAGCTGACTGAGGTCATGTGATGATGTTTCCATCTGCATGGTCTGATCCGCTGCGGCGCGAGGCAGGGCGCGAGACTGGGACAATGGCCCCGAGCTGGACTCACACATGGGCAGCTGCTGCGCTGTTCGCGGTCTGCATTGGCGGAGGTAAGAAAACACAGAGAATATGAGGCCGAACCTTTAAACGCTCCGCTTCAGCCGAGTCGCCTGACCATCTCCGCCTTTCGGAGTCGTTCAGACTGGAAAACAGACTTCAGAGTCATTTTACCTTCAGATTCAGCTTCACACCCAAATTAGTTCACCTTTCGCAGCTTCTTATTCGAATTTTCCGGTCCACCTTAAATGGTTCACCTTAATATAACCTACGAAACTTTTTAATCGGTAGCTTCTTATTAGAATCGTCCGGTCTACCTTAAACACACACACACACACACACACATACTCTACACACACACACACACACACACACACACACAGCTTCTTATTTTAATTTTCCGTTCCATCTTAAATGGTCCACCTAATTTCAACTAACAGTTTTTCCAAAAAGGTAGACCTTTTAAGGTGGACCAGAAAATTCTATTAAGAAACTGTGTGTGTGTGTTAAGGTAGACCTTTTAAGGTGGACCAGAAAACTCTAATAAGAAACTGTGTGTGTTAAGGTAGACCTTTTAAGGTGGACCAGAAAATTCTAATAAGAAACTGTGTGTGTGTGTGTGTGTGTGTGTGTGTGTGTGTGTTAAGGTAGACCTTTTAAGGTGGACCAGAAAATTCCAATAAGAAGGTGTGTGTGTTGTGTGTGTGTGTGTGTGTGCGTTGATATTAAGGTGGAACGTAAAACTCGAATAAGAAGCTGGAGGTCATGGAGCTTCATAGATTCGGTGCTGATATTGAAGTGAAAGTGAAAGAGAACAGAACTCAGTGCTGAATCTGAGCCCTGGTTTCTTTACTAAAGCTTCACGTTATAATAACACTGTAATCTGAGTCTGTCAGAGGCTGAAGAGGATCAGTAAAGTAAAAGTGTGTCACTGCGAGGAAGAACAAGGTTTAGAAGTAAAAGAAGCACAAAAAACAATAAAAATATATATCCGATTCAAAGAATTGCTGAGTAATTGTCTCTCTTGGTCCGAAATAATAAAGCGAGAGTGAAGCAGCTCAGAATCTGTACCAACACGGCAGAAAGAAATCCAAAAAACAGAATTGGGAACTAAATGTTTACCACCGAAGTGGAAATGAAGAAAGAGGAGATTCATTTCCTCTTAAAATCCCTCAGTAAAAGTAAAATATTAACATTTCTACACAGAAAAGCATAAATCTGTCAGAACTGTATTCAACTGGGCAACACTGCACTTTTAAAGGGATGGTTCTTCAAGCGTTCTTTAGTAAAGGGAACCATGAAAGCTATATAGAACCGTTTCATGCTCAAATGGTTCTTTGCATGGTGAAATTGTTCTTCAGATTGATTGAGAACATGTTGTATTTGGTTCTATGTAGCACCAAAATGGGTTCTACTATTGTTATGATGTCAAGCTTGTAACAGTAGAAAAACCCTTTTTGGTGCTATAGAGAACCATTTTCAAAAAGGTTCTATAAAGAACCATTTACAGCGCATTCTCTGTCAATTTAAAGAACCAGTTCACCATGCAAAGAACCATTTCATGCTTAAATTGTTCCTCAGATTGATGGAGAATGTGTGGTATTTGGTTCTGTGTACCCCCAAAATGGGTTCTGCTGTTGTTATGATGTCAAGCTTGTATACAATAGCAGAATCCTTTTTTGGTGCCATACAGAACCATTTTCAAAAAGGTTCTGTGTAGAACCATATGCAACACATTCTACGTCAATTTAAAGAACCAGTTCACCATGCAAAGAACCATTTAATCATGCGAATGGTTCTTTAAGTGTTCATGGTTCTGTATAGATCTATGGTCTTTACTAAAGAACCCTTGAAGAACCACCTTGTTTAAAGTGTAATGAGCTCTTGGTTTATGTAGAAGGATTGATGCCAAATGGAAAAGCAGCTACTACAGTGGAAAAAGGTGAAATGCAGTGACGCGTGACATTACGGTTCCACAGTGAGATGCAGAAACGTTATTACTCTGTTTTCACTCCACTCGACCTCTTAACTGAAAAACAAGTGGATTCACATTTAAAACAAGAAACGCTGAATTTGTGTCAGAACTGAATACGGTCCACTTTAATATTCAGTGAAGGCATGACTATCCTGCTCACTGTGCAGCACTTTAAACTGATTTTACTCATTGAAAAGCATCATAACAGTGAAATCAGTGAAATGCAATCTACACGTAACATTACTGTTCCACAGGTGATGTGCAGAATATGTCAAAATGAGAAGTAAAACCCCCACTGCACTGTTTTCACATTTTTTGTACTTCAGATGTATTTGCCGGGGCGGCACGGTGGCGCAGTGGGTAGCGCTGTCGCCTCACAGCAAGAATGGCCTGGGTTTGATTCCCGGCCAGACGACCAGGGTCATTTCTGCCTGTTCTCCCCGTGTCTGCGTGGGTTTCCTCCGGGTACTCCGGTTTCCTCCCACAGTCCAAAAACATGCAGTCAGGCCAATTGGACCCTAGGTGTGAGTGAGTGTGTGTGACTGTGTATGTCTGTCTGTCTGCCCTGCGATGGACTGGCGACCTGTCCAGGGTGTATCCTGCCTTCCTCCCAATGACAGCTGGGATAGGCTCCAGCACCCCACCGCGACCCAGAAGGATAAGCGGTTTAGATAATGGATGGATGGATGGATGGATGTATTTGCCTCAGTGAAATACAACCCAAACAGTAAAATGCAGTGAACACACGAGATTACACTTCATCAGTAACATGCAGAAAACATGACACAATGAAAAGTAAAAGATCCACTACACTGATTTAGGCTTGTTTACAGTGCTGCACAGTGGAGAGCAGTACAGTCGTGGCTTTATTACACTTACAGGCGGATCGTATTCAGTTCTGACATGTTTAATTTTTAAAATCCTCGTGTTGTTTTTCAGTAAGGAGTTCAAGCGACGTGAAAAATACAGGGTTTGTTTTCCGTTTTGGCTTGTTTTCTGTATGTGACTGTAGAACGGTAATGCATTGCGTTCTTTTGTATCAGAACAAATTTAATAGTATGTACAAACATTACTTGTTCTATATGTTTGTGTTTTTTTATTTAAGATCATATGTAAATATATTATTTAATTATTTATAAATATATAATATATGTCGCTGCTGTCGGAAGAAAACCTTGTATCTCCATTTTTGTCATTTTTCAGTTTTTGACATAATTTGAAAATGCCTGTTGCTCTTTACATTGTGTGTAAATTTAATGAAGAATGGACCAAAGGGAAACGGCCAGAATGACTTGGAAAAAAGTCTGGTTCCATTGACTTCCATTAAAAGTACAGTAGGTTTTTTCCTTCTCCTGTAAAGTTACCATTTTGGAGATACGAGGTTTTCTTCCGACAGCAGCGATATGTTAAATATATGTTATATAAATATAAATTATATAGTATTTATATAAATACTATTCTAATGTATAATACTATACTGTCTTATGTATAATACTATATTCTAAAATGTAAGTATGCATATATACACAAATAAAAAATAGTAATGTAAAATCATTTATATATACGTCATCTTTAACTGCTTAATCCAGGTAGGGTCGCGGTAGCAGTTGGGAGAGCAGAGAATCCCAGACAACCCTGTCTTCTGCAACTTCCTGTTTCCTCCATTTATATATACATATTTATAAATAATTTTGTGGCAGAGAATGCCCTCAGGTGTTTAGATAGGGTCCAAGTGAATGTGTTGCTTTTCTCAAAGAAGAAAAGGCCTGGAACTTAATTTTCAGTAGATCACAGCTAGATTTTTTTCTCTGAATCGTTCAGCTCTACCATAATGTGACTAAACGTATCTCTATAGCCTTCCTTCAGTGGAAATTCATCGTTTTCCTGCTCTGACAAACTCACTTCACCTCTAGAGAGACTCTGTAGGTAAACAGAGCAGCGAAACTCCAGGATCAGACCAGGAAACAGCTTGTTTGAACTTATTACAACTTATTTTTTCAACACAGGATGGTCACTTCCAGTCCAGGAGAACGAGAAATGGGGGTATGTGGACATTCGTGAAGGTGCCCACATGTTCTGGTGGCTGTACTATGCTGACAGCTTTAAGGACCTGCCGCTGGTCATGTGGCTTCAGGTGAGTCGGCTGTAAAAGTGATTCAGCAGGTAATCTGCATATGACCTCTGTTACACTCAGCTGTCCTGCACTGTGTCAGTAACTCTAATCACAGCCTGGTGTGGATTGTTTTTTTAAATATTAGGGGGGTCCAGGAGGGTCCAGCTGTGGATTTGGAAACTTTGAGGAGATTGGGCCTCTGGACACTGACCTCGAGCCGAGGAAAACCTCCTGGGTAAATACATTAAAATGCTTTTTAAAACAGGTTTATGCAAGTTGGTAGTAAAATAGGAAAAAGGACTAATATTAAAAGATGCTGCTGGAGTTTTTAAACTGTGTCCACTCACTGTCCACTCTATTAGACACTCCTACCTTGTCAGTCCACCTTGTAGATGTAAAGTCAGAGACGATAGCTCATCTGCTGCTGCACAGTTTGTGTTGGTCATCCTCTAGTCCTTCATCAGTGGTCACAGGACGCTGCCCACAGGACACTGTTGGCTGGATGTTTTTGGTTCTCAGTCCAGCAGCGACACTGAGGTGTTTAAAAACTCCAGCAGCACTGCTGTGTCTGATCCACTCAGACCAGCGCAACACACACTAACACACCACCACCACATCAGTGTTACTGCAGTGCTGAGAATGATCCACCACCCAAATAGTACCTGCTCTGTGAGGGTCCATGGGGGTTCTGACCACTGAAGAACAGGGTAAAAGGGGGCTAACAAAGTATCAGAGAAACAGATGGACTACAGTCTGTAATTGTAGGACTATAGAGTGAAACTAGATGGTCAGTGGAGCTGATAAGATGGACAGTGAGTGTAGAAACAAGGAGGTGGACTTAATGAAGAGGCCAGTCAGATGATAATAATAATATAAGGTAGGTCTTATGGTTTAAGTCATGTGCCTGTTGTTCCTGTAGCCCTTTATCAGGAGCAAACCTCCTCATAACGATAAGACTGTTTCAGAACATCAAGCATCGTAAGTGAGCAGCAATAACAAAACCAAAACTCTCCCATTATTAATAATTAATAACTGTCTACAGCAGCAGAGTGTTTTAACCGATGTTCTGTTTCTGTTTCTGATGAGTCAGTTCGCTCTGCCATTCCACCTTAAAATGGATGAGGAGAAATGCTGTGTTTAACTATACAATTTGGCGAAGTTGGTTAAACAAATACCCAGTGTTTTCTGCTCTAGACTACTGATCGTAACTTACTTTCTCATGTAGTTTACACTGTAAATGTGTACGTAAAGGGGAACTCCGCCGTTTTTTTTTTTCAAAATTTCTGAATAATTCAGTCCTTGAGATGTAAACAGTCATTCAGAGTGGTTTGGTGTGAAAAGGTTCAGATGTCTTTACAGCGGTGCTGATAGGAACCAGGGGTCGCCATGACTACAACACAAATATAGACATTTTATTTACTATCCAGAACCACCAGTGAACCTGCACGAGTCTTCTGAGTTTATATGGAATGTTGATGATGGAAAATAGTGGAAAATCTGAAATAATAAGTTTTCTTTGGGGACTATTTTGCCTCACAGCACCCTGCATGTATCCCTCCACCATGAATGGAGTTTAAGTTCTCCAAACTATCATAAAACAGTGTCTCAGTCATCAGGCAGTGAATTCATAACCATTTCATGTAGGAACTTTCTGTGAGGGAGCTTTTAGAGGTGGACGTCTGGTTCCTATCACCACCACTGTGAACAATTCTGAATGGCAGTCATAGGCTGGAGGTTAGGGAAGGTTGCCGGTTCGATCCCCTGAGCCGACAGGTCTTGACTGAAGTGCCCTTGAGCAAGACACCTAACCCTCAACTGCTCCTTGCTGCGGGCAAGTGTGCTCACTGCCCCCTAGTGTGTGTTCACTAGTGTGTACGTGGGTGTTTCACTGCACAGATGGGTCAAATGTGGAGGTGAAATTTCCCCGTTGGGGACTAATAAGGGTCACTTAACTAACTAAGTTTCTCTAGAACAGAGTGTTTCACACGAAACCACTCTGAATTACTCTTAACTGTTTGTTCATGCAGAAATTAGATGAAAAATCAAATTGCATGAAAAATTGGTGGAATTGCCCTTTGAAATGTCGTAATAAAACATTTATCCTAAATTGTTGCCACTTGGTGCTTCCAGTCTAGTCATCCCATATGAGTGCTCGCTCGCTGTTGGGACACGAACATGAACATTTTGCTGCTCCTCACAAGAAAACATGCTGTTTTCACCAGAAACGCAGCTGTTTTTGGAAAAAACGAAGAGCCTTCTGGGTCCCGAGGTTTAAGGTCAGTGCGTGTTCTCACAGTAAAACAGGTGTGTACTAACACAGGTGTGCATGTTGTGCTGCAGGTGAGCGCCGCGAGCGTCCTGTTTGTGGACAACCCTGTGGGGACGGGCTACAGTTACACTGACTCGGAGGAAGCCCTGACGAAGGACGTCGCCACGGTGGCGGCGGACATGATGGTGCTCCTGCAGCAGTTCTTCAACAAGCAAACTGAGTTTCAGGTACAGCACCAAGACCCCCAGGTCCCGAATGCAGCCCGCCGCTGTTAGCGCATAATAACAGTGATTATTGATTATGGAGTGTGATTAAACCTGCCGTCTTCTCTCCTGCAGAGCATTCCTTTCTACATATTTTCAGAATCCTACGGAGGAAAAATGGCTGCTGCTATTTCACTGGCGCTCACAGAGGTACAGAAACACGTAACCTCACCTACACCATCACGCTTAACACACATTCGCCCGAGCGCAGTTATCTAAGATAATCATGGTTATTTTCTAGTTATGTTCCATTTCGTATCACAACACCAGAATGTGAAATGGAGGCTTTTCATTGGTTAATTTGAAACAGTACTTGAGGGGAAAAAAAAGTGAAAAACAAGTCGTGGATCTTACAGAAACAACACGAGTTCTGACTTTTATCTGAGTTCTGTAACACATTTAGTTAACGTTTGTTTTTGTTTGTTAGCTGGATAGCGAATTCTAATTTTTGCATATATATGCTTGCAAAACAAGTTTTTTTCTCAGGAAAAACATAAGCTTTGTTCAACACTACACATTAGGGCTGGGTGATGTGACTAAATCATTATCATGATAATTTGTCACAATACAGTATACTTTTCTGAACATATCGTGTATATCATCAGTACTAGTTTTTTTTAAAGTAGCACTGCTTAAATCTGTTCCAGCTACTCATTTTAATACACAATTACTGCTTACTTGTTAAGCTTGACATATTGGAATAACATAAAATTTAAACAGTGCCATAACTTTTGCACAGGCCACATTCTATGTTTAATTTTTCCAATATGTTAAATTCAGCAAATAAACAGTAATTAAAATGTGCAGAAATTCACTTATTTACACTTAGAAAATCAACAAAACATGGAATTAGTGGTTTTAACTTTACATATGACTGTATATTACAGTTCTGTAAAAGTCTTAAGCTACGTTCACATTACGAGCCTCGTTACTCAAATCTGATTTTTTGCTCAAATCCGATCTCTCTGACTTGATGGTTCAAACTTGTTTAGCTAAGTGATTCAAATCGGTCATTAATGTGACGACCCGGCGTCCTGAAATGACCCTCATGAGCTCATCCTACTCAGTAACGTCACATGAATGAATCACGTTCATCATCAGCACAAACTAACGAGCAGAACGAGCTTCGCTGAGAAGATCATTAACTCTGATCAGCTCTCAGCCTCATTATTAGAGCGAGACGAAGGAGAAAAAGGTGAGATGAGCTGCTTTTCCACCGTTTACGGGCTTTAACTTCTGTTCGGCGCTGCTGCCATGGTAACGCTGAATGATGTGGAAAAAAAACGCATGAATTCTGATCTGAGCGTCACTTTAGGGTCACATGGCCACGAATCGGAAACGTATCCAATCTAGCACCACATATGAAAGTGGCTCAGGTCTGATTTGAAAAGATCAGATTTGTGTCCACACAGCCCTGAAAACATCAGATCTGAGTCACATTAGGGCAAAAGATCAGATTTGTGCCTCTTCAGCCTGGTAATGTGAACACAGCCTTAGGCTGCTTGGAAGTTGTTTAAACCTCTGTATGTTGGCAGTCAGGGTGTTTTTGCCATATAAAACATGTGGACATCATCAGCTTGACAGTGCATGACTATGAACGTGTGTGGAAAATGTATATTTTTAAAATAGATGGAAAGCCGTTTGGCAAATATGACGTCACAGCCCACTGTTAAAAAATGTTCTTCCATATGTTGCGTGCAGTTACACGTTTCCACCAGAGAGGTCTCCAAATCTCACATAGTGCAGCTTCAGTTGAATTCTGGATAATTCATTAGTGCAGTTAATGCAGAAAGTTACTGAAACTAAAACGATACAGTACACTGGTGTTCAGGAAAATAATTAATAATTAACAAATAAAAAAAAATTATTTTCGATTTTATTGTTCTTCATTAGAGATGGCATGATACCACTTGTTCTTCTCCAGTAACAATATTGAAACGTTGGCTGATACTGATCCAGTATTTCTTCTTTAAAAACAGCTACCCAAAGGAAAAAATGACTTTTAATATAATAATAATAATAATAATAATATTAATAATAAAAAAGTAGTTTTTCCACCAAGCAGTTTAATTTCTTGATAGGATATGGTTACTAAGCAACATAACCATGAAAGATTATTCCATGAACAAACACACACACACACACACACACACACACACATACCTAAAGCTGCTGCCTGCTGTCGTGTCTTCTGTGCTGGTATTTTCCACATACATGTTCAGTCATGCTCTCAGCTGATGATGAGTTGAAGAGGAACAGTCAGTGTCCAGTGAGTGTCCTCTTCCTCTAATAATCCCCCGGGGCTCTGAGTAAGGAGCGCTGAGGGTGAGTAATGGCGTGCAGGAGGTTTGTGGTTCTGTTTCTGTCTGTGATGCGTTTTGCTCTGTGTTTCTCCTCAGGCTGTTCAGAAAGGCTCCATTAAGTGTAATTTTGCTGGAGTGGCACTGGGAGACTCCTGGATCTCTCCTTTAGGTTTGTGTTCTAAACCTTTTATATTTAAAAAGAGTAAATAAATAATCCCATCTGACTCAGCCAACAGCCCTGCAACCTGATCTTAATCATTTTCAGTAGGGGTGGATCATTTTGTTGTGATGGACTAGGGCTGGGCAGTGCCATGACCAAGAGCTATCCCTTTCAGCCCGCGGCCTCGGACATATTAATCTTTAATACTGACTGAACACTTCGACTAATAACTACTTTAATTCTAAGTTTTGAAAAGTATCAAAAAGGAAAAAAGACTTCAGACGCTGAGTTCTCACAGAAAGAGGGAAAAAAGGCTTTTTTTGAGCATCAAACTGCATCAAAATACAGTGTCCGAACAGCGGTTTGACCAGGGTATATTTTGGTTTGCCCATCTGAATTTACATGACCAAATCGTAAGGCAAATTATTCAGTAACTGCATGAAATAAATGTACATTTTTATTTTATTTATTTTTTATTTTTTTGTAAAAGCTCCCCTCAAATTAACAGAACGTGTTTTATGATCTACACATGTTGCTATATGCTTATAATTTACTGCTGAAAGCCAAAAATCTTAGACGCTCTTTGTATTATTTTATAAAAATAATGTTTACAGAGCAGATCACTGAAGAGACGCCATCTGTTTATAGTTTATAGCCCAGATTTGTGGAAAAATGGGTCGACTTTCAGTAGAAAAAAAACTGTGAGTTCAGCTTCTTTTATTATAAGGGTTTAAAATTACATCACCCATCTATTTGACTGGAGAGAAGACAGTTACAGCTCTCATACGACCCCCACCTTTAGAATGTAGCTTATGAAATATGAAAGTTATGAACAATATGACGAAGTGCGTTTTGGAACCACCGGTGGTCCAGAGGAGTTGAAAAGGTTAAACCCTTTATCTGGGGTCTTATGATGTCACCCCACCCTTCTTATCAATCTTGATGTTCCATTTAGTCTCCATTAGATACAAACCCCCTTTATTACTACCCCCCCCCCTTATTTCCACATACCACACTCTTTTTTTAATAAGCTGGTTTCATCCAGTTTGCACCACTCAATCCCATCTTACAAGGTCATTCTTATATGATATCATGCAAGTTCACTGTGTTCACTCAGACACCTGCATGTAAGATCACCAGCAATTAACCAGCAAGTAATGAACCTAATTAATTACTTAACAAGGTTTTACAGTTTGTTACTTGTTACTGTATAGACAAAATATGTAAAACTAAAAGTAAAAAATAAGATACAAGTGTTAACTCCATCCTTCACAAAAATGAACAATATAAAGCAAAAATATTATAAATTATATACACTAAGGATATTTTACCCGGATTTCACATTGAGTTTTGCACATGAAGTACTGATTTATGTTACACATGGGATGGTGAGGAGTTAACAATATAAACATTATAATAGAAAAGCAAAAAATCTTCACACTATAGAGATATTTATTCAAAATTTCCCATCAGCAGTGTGGCAACGTACAGCGTTATGGTGATAAACTGCGTCACAGTACAATACAGTATTCATTTCTGATCCTATGGTGTTTCAACAGTACTTGTAGACACTGACCAACTGCATGATTTATTATAAAGAGAGCAAAATTAGTCCTGTTTAACTGGATTTAGCGCTGAATGAGTTTGTATTAGTGTCCAGTCCTGCTGCATAAATACCTGCTAACGGTCATCTAAATGTGGCTCATTAATTGGCCATTATTGCCTCTTAGTACAAAGCAAGTTTAAATGTTTTGTTGTTTTGATTTTTATGTATCTCAGTTTGTTTTTTTCATCATAGTTATGGTTTTTGCTTCTTTTGATGTAGATTTCATGCATTTAATCTTTTCCTAAATAATCACAATCCAAGTGACGTATACATCAGAGATGTATAGTCCTAATATTCAGTAATATGTGCTTATATTTTATATTTATTTGTAAAATCACACAGAACATGACAACTGGTTTTATATTAACCATCATAAAAATCTCCCCCACAGACTCTGTCCTGACGTGGGGGCCGTATCTCTACAGCACTGTGAGTCCATCACTGACCTCCTGAATGTACACAGCTTCCCCACCTTCATCCCAAATGTCACCCATTAGCCAAGACCACCCAGCATGGGTGTCTGAAGTGTCTTTAGTTTTAGCGCTGGAGCTACAAGGCTAATTTACTGTGTTCAGCTGTGAAAGGGGAATTCCACCAATTTTTCAAAATTTCAGCATATGTCAGTGTTTGAGATGTAATTAGAGTGATTCAGAGTAGTTTGTTTTGAAGTGGTTCAGATCTCTTTACAGTGGTGGTGATAGGAACCAGGGGTCGCCATGACTACAACACAAATATATACATTTTATTTACTATCCAGAACCACCAGTGAACCTACACGAGTCTTCTGAGTTTATATGGAATGTTGATGATGGAAAATAGTGGAAAATCTGGAATAATAAGTTTTCTTTGGGGACTATTTTGCCTCACAGCACCCTGCATGTATCCCTCCACCATGAATGGAGTTTAAGTTCTCTAAACTATCATAAAACAGTGTCTCAGTCATCAGGCAGTGAATTCATAACCATTTCATGTAGGAACTTTCTGTGAGGGAGCTTTTAGAGGTGGACGTCTGGTTCCTATCACCACCACTGTGAACAGCTCTGACTCAGAATATATGAAAGATTGGTGGAATTTCCCTTTAGGTAATCTCTAATAGTCTTATGTGGTTTCTGTAACTATTACACACTTATCTATAATCATGACTGTAGGATACGATTTTTTTGAATACTGGAAATTGTTCCAAATGCGTTCTCACTGGGCTGTGTGTGTGTGTGTGTGTGTGTGTGTGTGTTGCAGTCTCTGCTGGATGATTATGGGCTGATGGAAGTGACCCGTGCAGCTAAAGCGGTCCAGGAGGCGGTGGAGCAGGGTCAGTATGAGAGAGCAACCGAGCAGTGGTCAATCACAGAGAACGTTGTTGAACAGGTCAGTGGCGCCATGCACAAATAATATTTAGTGCTGAGTGATTTGGATATTGCAATTTCTCTCTCTCTTTTTGATGCAATTGTGCCTCATTAAATAGTTCTTCCTCAAACTGATGGAGAATGTGCTGTAGATGGTTCTATATAGGACCTTTTTGAAAATGATTTCATATAGCATCAAAAAGGTTCTTTTATTGTTACGATGTCAATTTTGTAACAATAGAAGAACCTTTTTTGGTGCTATATCAATCTGAAGAACCAATTTATGATGCAAAGAACCCTTTAGTCACACAAAGGGTTCCTTGAGTGTCCATGGTTCTATATATAACCATTTTCCTTACTATAGAACCCTTGAAGAACCATCGTTTTTTTAAGAGCGTAGAAGCATGTTCAAAAAGGTGCTATATGGAACCATATACTACCCATTCTCCATCAATCTGAAGAACCATTTCACCATGCAGAGAACCATTTAAGCATTTAAATGGTTCTATGTAGAACTCTAGATCTAAGGAGAACCATAGCCTTTACTAAAGAACACTTGAAGAACCATCTTTTTTAAGATTGAACATTCTGCTTAGCAGGAACATTTTTATGTGCTTCTCCACCGTAACAAGCAAATGAGTTGATTTATGGCGTTTTAATCATGTTAACGCCCTCCATCCTCCACTGCGTTCTACTGTAGAACACGAACGGCGTGAACTTCTACAACATCCTCACACAGCAAGATGACGACCTGATGAAGTCCAGCTCAAAGGACAGCGGCTATCTGTGTAAGACAGAACAGAGGATGCTTCATCGTGATGTTTTCTGCTCAGAGTTTTTGCTATAAGTGTCTGACTTTATTCTTCCGTTCTCAGCCGCTCTGAAGTGTCGCCACATTCGCCCCCTGCACCGCCAGTCACTCTCCCAG